>NC_133125.1:195164226-195199226 GCF_048418815.1 Hemitrygon akajei | reverse complement strand
GAAACTTGTGTTAGATCAATCCTGAGTCCAACTTGTTAATGCAGACACGAAGAAGGCATGCTAGTGGCTATGTTTCGTTAGGAATTTCAGGAGATGTTGTATGTCACTAAAGAGAGGCTTCACAGAGTTGTACATTCGGCCGAGTTCATGTGGGCTGCACCCTCTCCACCACTGAGGGCATCTTCCCAACGGCAGTGCTTCATGGACGTGGCATCCTTCGTAAGGACCATCGGGGAAAGGAGGTGCTGGAGACTGAAGAGCCATACTCAGCATTTTAGGAACAGCTTCTTCCCCTCTGCTCTCAAACTTCTGAATGGGATACGAACCCATTAATACTACCTCTCTGTTCCTCTTTTGCACTCAATTTTTTTAAAAACTGTAACTTGTAGTAATTTGTTATCCCTGCACTGCCACAGAAGTAGACATTTCACAACATACATCAGCGACAATGAACCTGATTCTAACAGCGATAAACGTGAGGAACCTGGTAGTGATGGTCGGCAGGGGGGATTGAAGAGCCTCTTTCTGTGCTGTACTACTGCATGCCTCTACGGCAACGCCTCCATGTGAAATGGAGAGAATTAAAAAGGGCCACCATATTAATAGCAGTTGGCACGTAGCTGTTACAGCTCAGGGCATCCTGGAGTTCAGAGTTTAATTTCAGTACTGTTCTATAAGGAGACTCTGTATGTCCTCCCCATGGAATGCATGGGTTTTCCCCAGGTGCTCCAGTCTCCTCCCACAGTCAGTAGGTTAACTGGTCATTGTAAGTCGTCCTGTGATTAGATCAGCTTTAGTTGG
Organism: Hemitrygon akajei; assembly: GCF_048418815.1. Classification (NCBI taxonomy): domain Eukaryota; kingdom Metazoa; phylum Chordata; class Chondrichthyes; order Myliobatiformes; family Dasyatidae; genus Hemitrygon; species Hemitrygon akajei. The sequence goes on along the minus strand of NC_133125.1, from coordinate 195,198,425 downwards.
GGTTTTGGAGCAGCATGACTTGCAGGGCCAGAGGGGTCTATTCCCCACTGTATCACAAAATAATTAAACAAACCCAAGCCTTGCAAAGCTCAAACCTGCACCAAAACCTGTTTCATTTCAGACTGAACACTGGGAGCTGGCCAGTGATCAGATGGAAGGGGCTCGTCCAAAGGAAATGTCCCTCCAACAGTCAGTCATGGAGGGGAAGCCCCTAGATTGCCGAGGATCTTAATCAGAGACAGTGAGTATAAATGCTTAATGTACATTCCCTTGTGAAGTTCCTTGCACTCCCACACAGTTTCGGTTGAATGTAGAGACACGCTGCCAAATTTCAGTGGATTTTTGTTCAGCAGTGGAATATAGTTTTATTTGCCACTCAGGAACTCCCAGCACGGTGGCCAGTACAAATGAAACTAACAGAAAGTGGTGGACACTGCCCAGTCCATCACAGGTGAAGGTCTCCCCACCACTGAGCACATCTGCAAGGAGCACTTCCACAAGTAAGTAGCATCCACCATCCAGGCCACGCTCTCCTCTCATCACTACCGTCGGGCAGGGGTACACAAATTGTAGGTTCATGAACATTTATTACCCTACAACCGTCAGGCTCCTGAACCAGCATGGATAGCTTCACTCAGCACAGCTGACTGCGTGACCTACAGATGCACTTTCAAAGATTCTACCACTCTCATTCTCAGTATTATTACTTTTTCTTGTGTGCACAATTTGTCTTCTTTTTGCACATTGGGTGTTTGCCAGTCTTTGTTGGTGTACAGATTTTTGTAACTTCTGTTACATTTTATTTTACTGTAAATGCCTGCAAGAAAATGAATCTCAAAGATTTTGAACATGCCCCTTTACCAGGGGACGGGGTCCACCGACAGACTCTGCAGAAACCGCCACTGGAATAGGGCTGACATATCCTGAGAGCACTGATAATTGTGCATCACTGTCAAAGTTCACTCAGACACTCCCGAAATCGAGACCCAAGTTGTTCTCCCTTCCTGGGAAGTTGTCCCATCACCGGATACCGGCTCCCTGAGCCTGAGCCAGCAGCGGTCAGCAACCACCCGTCTCTCGGAGTCCTGAGCACCACACAGAGGCCTCTCATTCTTCCTGCAAGTCTGGGTTCAATTTACCTCAAGTTCAAGTTTGTTGCCATTCAACTGTGTAATCTATACTGCCAAACGCAACAACTTTCCTCCGACCAAGGCGCACAACGCAGTACATATATTACTCACACTCAACACAAAGTAATATTACCACAAATAAGTTAACAAGTAATAACATGCATCCAGAGAAGTCGCCACTTCCTCCCATCGGGCAAGCCCCACTGCCCTTCCAGGCCCAGGAATCAACATCTGCACTCAAAAGTGCTGGAGGAACTCGGCAGGTCAGGCAACATCTGTGACAGGAAATGGACGGTCAACACCCTCGTGCCTCTGGGTAACAGCATCTACCCAAGATACTTGCCTCTGTTGGACCTTAGAAAGTGAGGTGGCCATTCACACCCTGCAATAAACTTGAACCTCATAAGGGATTCAGGCTCAGCTTGCACTTTTAAACACCAGCTCAAAGGCTATTTATTTAACCAACATCTTTTATCTTTCATTTTCATCTTGTCCCATTGTAAAGTGTTTTGAATGACATCATTTGTATTAAAAGTGCTCTGTAAAGAGGTCATTATTATTAAATTAGACATGATGGAATGGCAGAGCAGAACTGATGGGTCAAATGGCCCAATGGGTCTTACTTCTATGAGAATATTCTCAGGAGCCTGAAATCCACACCTGTCCAATGGCTCTCAAAAATGAGTGGAATCGTATGCCTGGAGATCCGTAGAAGAGTAACTTCAGCAAAACTCTACAAGTGTATCCAAATGTGCCCAACAACATTCCAGTTCATAAACTCATCGAAAATGCTCCTCCAACTTACCGACTCAAATCCTGAAATGGCACCAGTACTGGGACACCGACACGGACCCACCCCTCCCCCAACAGAGATCCGATCGACAACCCCACCTCGCTCCTCCCGGGCTTTGCTACAGCAACCAGGAAAAAACTGGCCGGGGCAAATAGATTCAGAAGTTGACATACCAAAACAGCGCGAACACTACATCGATGGAGCAGCTGACGAACCCCAGCTTGCCCCTGTGGTGCCCCAACCCAGGAGTGTCCTCCACCTCGTCCAAACATGCCCCCTGACCAAGATCTGACACAGCTTTAGTGCAGACCTTTGATGCGGCCATGAGCTGGAGGAGTAGCTTGACAAAAATCTATTTAAAGTGTGAATAGAAAAACTGCTGGCATTAGAAACAACAAAAGTCCCTCACCAGCATTAGGAAATACTAATATCCCCATCGACCCTAACCAATCTCTATTGATGCACCATTCTGTCTGAATGTATAACGGCTTGACATGACAACTTCTCTGCATGTGACCACAGAGACACTGCTCTGCACATGACAGGAACTAGCCTCTATGGACTCTGCAAACTCTTTTTGCTGCCTCTGTAGGAGCTTTGATGTACAGAGGGATCTTGGAGGTAAAGGCATGCTATCCTCCACTGGTCGGGCAATGAGTGAAAGAGTCAGGAGTCACTTTGCAACCTCGGTTAAGCTGCACTCGAAGTATTGTGTACAGTTCTGGTTGCCCCATTACAGGAAGGATGCATAGGCTTTGGAGAGAAGTTTAGCAGGGTGCTCCCTGGATTAAAGGGCATGGAGAGTTTAGACAAACCTGGAAACCTGGGTTGTTTCTCTGGAGTGTCAGAAGCTGAGGGGAAACCTGACAGAAGTTTATAAAATTATGGAGGCAGAGATAAAGTAGACATTCAGAATCTTCTCCCCTGGAGCAGAAACATTAAAAATTAGAGGACACACATTTAATGTGAGAGTGGGAAGTGTAAAGGAGATGTGCATGCAGAGAGTGAGGGCTCCCAGAACACACGGCCAGGGATGTGTTGGAAGCAGATACAACAGTGGAGTTAAAGAGGCTGTTCAGTAGACACGTGAATATCCAGGGACGGAGAGATACAGGTGGCAGGGTGGAGATAACAAAGGAGATGTAAGACGCTCCTTCCTGCCGCTAGCCTGCAGGTCACCTTTGGGCAAGGTGTAGCACCTGCTTAGAGCCCCCTCCCCTGATCAGGGTCACGTGAAGCCATGGCAGCAGGTGGTGGATGGCCGTTTGAGCAGCTGGTGCAGATCACAAGTCCTGGTTATGTGACCACTGATGCTAGGCAGACAATCTCTGAAGAGTATTGAGAATGGCTGGGTTCACCAGTCTTGTAGAGAAACTGCCCACAAGGCAATGGCAAATCACTAATGTACAAAAACTTGCCAAGAACAGTCTTGATCATGGGAAGACCACGATCGCCCAATTCATACGACACGACACATAATGACGACGGCAGCACAGTAACAGGCCCTTCCGGCCCAATAAGCCTGTCCAATTACATCCACGTGATCAATTAACCTACTAGTACGTCTTTGGAATGTGGGAGGAAATCAGAGCACACGGAGGAAACCCACGCAGTGACAGGGAGAATGCAGAATCTCCTTACAGACAGCAGTGGGAATTGAACCCAAGTGCCTGGTGCTCTAGTAGCACGATGCTAACCACTACACCAAAATGCAAATGTTGGTTACATACCTCAGGCAGGGAATTCCATTCACAAAGTGAAACAACTGACTCTGACCCACACAACTGCAAATTGCTCAATTCCTCTGAGGAGTTTATTCAGCTTTGTTCTCTGCCAAACAGTCATCTTTATTGATGGATAAGGAGGAAGTATTAACCATTATTATTCTAAGCCACATATTTTTCAGTGGCTTACTTCTGTTAAAGATCAAGTCTTAAGGATTAGCCTCATTTGTCACATGCACATCAGAATATCGAAACATACAGTGAAGTGCGTCAGTTGTGTCAACAACCAACACAGTCCAAAGATTGGGCAACCTGAAAGAGGCATCCCGCTTTCTGCACCAACGAAGTGCCTGGAGCATCCAGAGAAAACCCGTGTGGTCACGGAGGGGCCGGACAAACTCTCTAAGGACAGCGACAGGACTTGAACCCGTGTCGCTGGTGCTGCAATAGCATTACGCTAATCTCTCTGCTGCTGCGCCGACCCGAACTACCGGGGTGTACTGTTTGTTGTATACTCTCCATGTCTCAGAGACAAGAGCTCAGATGAGACCTCCTTCCAATCTTAGCTCTCACTGAACTGGAAACTCCCTGCATTATAGAACACGGGACAGGAGCATCCTGGTGAGATAGTTCTTTTGGGTTTAATTTTCCAAAACTCCCCAAGTCTGGGGAAGATTCCACTGGAGAGGAAAATAACGTTTCTTTTTATTTAATGAAAAAAGGGAAACAGAAAGCAGGAAACAGTTATCTTAACATAAACCTTCAAGAAATAAGTTCAAGCTACTAGAAACATAGAGTCTTCACTCCCTCCATAGTTGCTGCCTGGCTTGCCGAGTTCCTCCAGCATTTTGGAACATAGAACACTAGGCACGCTACAAGCTATTCAGCCCACAATGTTGTGCTGACCTTTTAACCTACTCTAAGATTAATCTAACCCATTCCTCCTACAAAGCCCTCAATTCTTCTCTCATCTGTGTTCTATCTAGCAACTTCTCAGGTGTCCCTAATGTAACTGCCTCTCTCACCTGGGTGTTCCAAGCACTTGCCACTCTCTCTGTAAAACACTTACCTCTCACATCACCCCTGTACAGTCACCTTAACATTATAAGACCATGAGAACATGTTCATAACATATGAACAAAATCAGGCCATTTGGCCCATCAAGTCTGCTCTGCGATTTCATCATGGCCGATCCATTTTTCCTCTCAACCCCAATCTCCTGCCTTTCCTCCATATCCCTTCATGCCCTGACTAATCAAGAATCTATCCGCCTTAGATACATAAACATCTGGCCTCCACAGCTGCCAGATTCACCTCTCTCTGGCTAAAGAAATTCCTCCTCATCTCCAATCTAAAAGGATGTCACTCTATTCTGAGGTTGTGCCCTCTGGTCTTAGACTCTCCCACCATAAGAATCATCCTCTCTACATCCACTCTATCAAGGCTTTTCACCATTCGATAGGTTTCAATTAAGTCATCCCTCATTCTTCTGAATTCCAGTGAATACTGGCCCAGAGCTAAACACTCTTCATATGACAAGCTGCTTAATCCCGGAATTATTTTTGCGAACCTCCTTTGAAACCTCTCTAATTGCAGCACATCTTTGCCAAGATAAGGGGCCCAAAACTGCTCACAATACTCCAAGTGAGGCCTCACCAGCGCTTTATAAAGTCTCAACATTACATCCTTGCTTTTATGTTCTAGTCCTTTTGAAATGAATGCCAACTTTGCATTTGCCCTCCTCACCACTGACTCAACCTACAAATTAACCTTTAGAGAATCCTGCACATGGGCTCCCAAGTCCCTTTGGGCTCATGTCTTTTTTTGTATTTTCTCTTCATTTAGAAAATAGTCAGCACTTACATTTCTTCATCCAAAGTGCATGCCCGACACTGTATTCCATCTGTCACTACTTTGTCCATTCTCCTAATCTGTCCAAGCCCTTCTGTAGTCTATTTCCTCAAAAATACCTGCCCCTCCACTCATCTTTGTATCATCTGCAAACTTTGCAACAAAACCATCAACTTCATCGTGTAACACACGCAAAATGCTGGTGGAATGCAGCAGGCCAGGCAGCATCTATAGGAAGATTTTGGGCCGAGATCCATCGTCAAGTTTCAAAGCAGGTGCTCATGGTGGAACTGACAGTGCCTTGGGAAGACCAGATTGAGGTGGTGTGTGAATGTAAGAAAACCAAATACCAGGAGCTGGTAGAGCAGTGCCAGGGACAGGGGAGGAGGGCACGGCGCGAGGTGAGTTGTATCAGTTTTGCTGGCTGCTCACTGTACAGATCCTACTCTCTCCTTGACATTACAGGAGCTGCAAAGAAAAGAGCTGTCAGGACCATCACAGGCTCCTGAGTGAGACTCCAGATGGACATATGGATCAAGAGGTATGACCTACTAAGACAGAAGCCAGGGCCTGATCAACCCTGGTTAGGTCACCTGGGTGAGAGTGTCGTATGTTCAACAACCCAAAACCCTGATACAAGGATGTTATGGAGAGCATACCTTATGAGAATAATTCACTTGGCCTTTTCTGCTTGGAGCGACGGAGGATGAGAGGTGACCTGATAGAGGTCTATGAGATGATGAGGGGCATTAATCGTGTGGATAGCCAGAGGCTTTTTCCCAGGGATGAAATGGCTAACACAAGGGGGCATAGTTTTAAGGTGCTTGGAAATAGGTACCAAGGGGACGTCAAGGGTAAGTTTTCCCACACAGAGTGGTGGGTGCACTGTTGGTGGTGGTGGTGGAGGTGGATACAATAGTGTCTTTTAAGATACTCTTAGATAGGTACATAGAGCCTAGACAAATAGAGGGCTATGCGGTAGGGAAATTCTAGGCAGTTTGTAGAGTAGGTTACATGGTTGGCACAACATTGGGGGCCGAAGGGCCTTTAATGTGCTGTACATTTCTGTATTCTGTGTTCCAGCCCATCTGTGGATGCGCTGGGACACAGCACAAATGCGTCTGGCCAGTTTATTGTTCTTTGAATATGTGTGTTCAACAAATCACAAGGTTTAGATTTCCATGGGGCTTTTGATAAGGTTGCCACATCAAGGGATATTGTAAAACTGAAAACCTGATGGTGTGGGAGGTGATCTTCTGATGTAGCTCAAAGTTCGGCTTGTTGAGCAGCAAGAAATAGGCATAAGCAGGCCTTTCTTTGCTTGGCAAGATCTAACAAGGTCTGTGCTGAGGACAAGTTTCACAATTCATATCAAAGGTGCTGATAAAGCTATTGAAACTGTTAGCGGTTGAATCAAAGAGTCACAGGGCAGGGAAAAGGCCCTTTGGCCCAAAAGGTCCAGAGTAACCAGGCTTCCATTGCCTTTGTCTAATTTCTCATTCCTCATGATAGGGTCATTAAGAAGGCACACAGATAGCGTGCCTTTACTAGTCAAAGCTTTGAGTTCAAAAGTCAGGAAGCTATGTTAGGCCCCATCTGGAGTATTGCATACAGTTCTGATCACCCCACTATGAGGAGAATGCTGAGGCTTTGGAGTTGCTGCAGAGGAGGTTCACCAGGATGTTGCTTGCATTACAGGGCATGTGCCAGAACGAGAAGTTGGATAAACGTGGGTTGTTCTATTTGAAGTGGCAGAGGCTGAGGGGAGATTTGATAGTGGTTTATAGAGCAGACGGTCAATATCCCTTCTCCTGCATTGAAATGGCTAATTCTGGAGGGTATGCATTTAAAGGTGAGAGGGGGTAATTTCAAAGGGGGTGTGAGGGAAAAAGCACAGTGCTTGGAACGTGCTACCTGAGGTGGTTGCAGAGGCAGAAACATTGGAGACTTTTAAGAGATGTTTACATAGGCATATGAATGTGAGGAAAATGGAAGAATACGGACAGACGACAAGCAGGAGACATCAGTTTACTCATCCTTTGATTACTAAGTTATTTGGTCCAGTACAACATTGTGGGCTGAAGGGTCTGTTCTTGTAGTGAACTGTTCTATGTTTTATGTTCTATAATCAAAGACCCCACCCACTCTGGACATTCCCTTTTTCCCCCGCTCCCATCAGGTAGAAGATACAAGGCATGTCCCACCAGACTCAAGGACAGCTTCTTCCCTGCCATTACTAAACTCTTGGACAGACCTTTCATACATTACAGATGAATATTTGATCTCCCAATCTGCCTCGTCTTGGCCCTTGCATGTTTGTTGTTTTCCCACACTGTACTTTCTCTCTAACTATAACACTACTTACACCCATTATGCCCCGCCCCCAAGTTTCATCAGATTGGTGTCGCTTGTTAACACATTCAACATATTTCACTGAATGTTTTGATGTACGTGTGACTAATAAATGCACCTAATCTAATAAATGACTTTTTTTAAAAAAAGATACAGCACATTAACCAGCCCTTCTGCCCCAACGAGCCCACACCACCCAATTACACCATGTGACCACCTTACCTACTAACCCACACCTTTAGAACGTGGGAGGAAACCAGAGCACCCAGAGGAAACCACGCAGTCATGGGGAGAACGTACAAACTCCTCACAGACAGCGGCAGAATTGAAGCTGGGTCGCTGGTGCAGTAATAGTGATATGTTAATCGCTATGCTAACGTGCCGGTCCATGAATCGAAATCTACTGTTTTCTGTCAGTACTTTCTCGATGTATTACGTACGGAACGATCTGCCTGAATGGCATGCAAACGAAAGCTTTTCACTAACACAAGAAGCTCTGTATCCTGAGCAAAATATGGAAGAACTCGACAAGTCAGACAGCACCTATGGTGGGAAATGGTGCCCAGTAACTAACCTATCAGTATCCCCCGGAGCTTTCTTATGCTTCTTCACAATTTACCTATACCAATTCTGTACGGCGAATGGCAGCAAAGGTAGAATGAGTGGTGGAAACCTCTTCACTGGATTTTGGTGTATGTGACATTAATAAACCAATACCTTCTGGAAATCCTCAAAGCAAAATTGCTGGTTCCGCTTTGTCTACAGCTCATGTTATTGTGAGGGGATTTGAATGAAAAAGGAGGGAAGTTGAACTTTAGTTATAGAGGGCACTCGCCTGGAGTTTGGTTCCTCACTCAGTTTACAGCTGAAATAGGTGAGTTGTCTTCTGGGGAAAGGCTGGACGGGAAAGGCTTGTGACCGTGGGAGTCAGAGCGAAGGATATGTGATCCCTGAGAGAAGCAGAGACAAGACATAAAGAAAGGAGGGGAAAAGGAAGGGAAAAGGGAGGAGGAAAAAGAAGAGAGTGAGGAAGGGGGAGAGACAGAAGAGGGAGAATCAAAGACAAAGGGACAGGAAAAGTAGGAAAGAGAGGGGGAAAGAGAGGGGGAAAGAGAGGGGGAAAGAGAGGGGGAAAGAGAGGGGGAAAGAGAGGGGGAAAGAGAGGGGGAAAGAGAGGGGGAAAGAGAGGGGGAAAGAGAGGGGGAAAGAGAGGGGGAAAGAGAGGGGGAAAGAGAGGGGGAAAGAGCAGTAACAACAGTAAGGAGGGGTGAAGCAGAAGGGGAAGAGAGAAGGTGAGAGTGAGGAGCTTTGACAGAGATCAGGAGGGGTAGAGATGAAAAGAGGGCAAGGGTAAGAAAAATAAAAAAAATAGGGGGAGTGGGGCACAGAGTGGGAGGTGGAATAGTAGATATAAAGGAGAGAGGGAGACTAGGGGGGAGGGGGAGGGTTAGACATTAAATTAAACTGGCCTGATAGCTGTGATTTTGGTCCTTTGACTTGACTCCCCACTCCCCGTCCACCCTTGCAGAGGTGGCCAGGCCTGCCACAGGGAGAGGTCGTGTGGAGAGCAGAGAAGAGTGCACTGAAGCACTCTTGATTACTGAAATCACACAGTGTCAGGCTGTCAAGACTCCCTGTGTGCAATAACTAAACCATTACCTCACTTTGGGGAATTCCCTCACCTTCTGTGCTTCCCACTTAATCATATTCAAATTACAAGGAGAACGGGTGAGGCTCAACTGTTCTAAATGTTCCACTAGCAGAACACAGTCAGTGTGATTTCAGTAGCAGCACAATGGGACTAGGCAGACTCATAGTTCAGCATGGACTGGATGAACTCTGCTATGGATGGTCCCACAGCCGGAGGTGGGTTGAGCATGGGGATTAAGCATTTGGCACGCTCCGGAAATGCCAAACAAAGCTTAAGGATCTTACCCCGGGAGAGGAAGGAAACACCTGGGGGCAACTTGAAAGACTGGCCCAGGACAGAGGGCCCTGGCAAGCTGCTGTCCACTGCCTATACCCAGCAGGGGTGATGAGCTTAGGTAGACTAGACGGGAAAAGCACCAAAGTCTTCTCTGACTCTTTGCACAGTGATGGTCTAAGGCAATCCCAATCCTTTTTATGCCATACACCCTACCATTATCCATGGGGCCCGTGGACCCCAGGTTGGGAGCCCCTGGTCTAAAGGTTGTTGGGGTGAAGGAGTCAGGGAATGGGCTGCAGGGATTTCTGCACCATTGTCAGATTGGGGCAGGTTATCAGGAGGACATGCGAAGGGGAAATGGGCCTTCCTTGTGTCCCGGGGAACACAACCCACTTGTGAAGAAACACTGCCAGATTTTCCTCATAAACACAAGGGATTCTGCAGATGCTGGAAGTCAAAATGCTCAAAACACACTCAAACTGCTGGAGGGACTCAGCAGGGGTATATGGAGGGGAATCTAAGGAGGGGAATATGCAGTCCCTATATTTCTGGCCAAGACCCTTCGTCAGGACTGGGAAGGAAGGAGCGTGAATAAGAAGGCAGTGGGAGAGGAAAAGGAGTACAAGCTGGCAGGTGGGAGGTGAAATTCTGACACGTCTCTCCACAGCCAGAATGAAGCCACAGTCAGCTGGGGGAGCAACACCTCATACTCTGGCAACACACACAAAATGCTGGTGGAACACAGCAGACTCGGCCCGAAACGTCGACAGTGCTTCTCCTTATAGATGCTGCCTGGCCTGCTGTGTTCCACCAGCATTTTGTGCGTGCTGCTTGAATTTCCAGCATCTGCAGATTTCCTCGTGTTTGCTTTTGAATCTCATACTCTGCCTGGGTAGCCTTAAACCTCATGGCATGGATATCGATTTCTCTATCTTCTGGCAATTTCTCCCACTCCTCTTTCTTTTTCATCACTTTGGTCCCCCTCTCACCTGCCTTTAACCTCCCTCTGGTTCCCCTCCTTCTTCCCTTTCTCCCATTATCCACTCTCCTCTCCTATTAGATTCCTTCTTCAGCCCACCGCCTCTTCCACCTATCACCTCCTAGCTTCTTGCATAACTTCAAAGCATCCCATCTCCTGTACTCAATCCATTGATTCTTCCTTCATCCTCCCCTCTCCCACCTTTACCTAACACCTTATGCTCAGACTTTATACCCCTCTCCCTGCCCCTCACGAGTGCTGTTATTTTTTGTTATGTAAGTCTGATTTATGTCCTTTTGTGTTGCTGCAGCAAAAAGCTAATTTTCAGATCGATTTATCACATGCACTTGGAAACATAGAGTGAAATACAGGTACGTAATTCACTGAAAGTGGCACCACAGGCATATAGGGTCATAAAGGAAGATTTTGGCGCATTGCCCTTCATAAATCAATGGATTGGGTGCAGGAGATGGGATGTTGTTTTGAAGTTATGCAAGACAGTGAGGCCTAATTAATGTGCAGTTTTGGTCACCTACCAACAGGAAAGATGTAGATAGGGTTAAAAGAGTACATGAGAAAACTTACAAGGATGTTGCTGCGTCTGGAGAACCTGAGTTATAAGAAAACATTGAATAGGTTAGGATTGTGTTCTTTAGAATGCAGGAGATTGTGACGAGATTTGATAGAGGTATATAAAATTATGAGGGATATAGCTAGGGAAATGGAAACAGGCTTTTTCCACTGAGGGTGGGTGGGATTACAACCAGAAGCCATGGCTTAAGGGTGAAAGGCGAAAAGTTTAAGGGGAACATGAGGTGGAACTTCCTCACTCAGAGGGGCATGAGAGTGTGGAATTACTGCCAGAATAAGTGGTCCATACAAGGTTGTTCATAACGTTTAAGAAAAGTTTGGATAGATACATGGATAGTAGGGATATGGAGGGCTATGGCCCCAGTGCAGGTCAGTGGGCATAGAAGTTTAAATGTTTTTACAGCATGGACCAGATGGGCCTGTTTCTGCGCTTACTTCTCTATGACTCTAAACACAACCCAAGGATGTACTGGGGGGCAGCAGCCCGTATGTTGCCACATATTCTGTGCCAACATAGCATGCCCACCTTGTTCGGCAGAACAACACAACACAGACCACAACAAAACAGATCACATCGAGCAACACAAACAACAACAGTAAAACAAGTCTCATTCCCCTCTCCCAACACACATACTCACTCCTCTAACTGCACAACAGGCCGTGACACTGCACAAACACAGAAGACTCTGCAGATGCTGGAAGCACAATGCAGGAGGAACTCAGCACATCAGACAGCATCTGTGGAGGGGAATGAATGCTGACATTTTGGGACATGAGCATTCATCAGGATGCGAGAGAAAGGGGAAAGATGCAGACAGAATTCATGTATCCTGTGTAAGTATGCCTATGACAACAATAATCACAGGCTTTCTGAATGACTCCTCAACCTGTGGCCTTTGTTTTAGATACCTCTGACACAGGGAAAGATGCTCAATAGATCATAGAAATCTACAGCACATTACAGGCCCTTCAGCCCACAATGTTGTGCCAGCTAAGCAACCTACTCTAGACACTGCCTAGAATTTCCCTAGCACATAGAGCTCTATTTTTCTAAGCATGTACCTATCCGAGAGGCTTTTAAAAGACCCTATCGTATCCACTTCCACCACCATCGCTGGCAGTGCTTTCCACGCACTCACCACTCTCTGTGTGAAAAACTTACCCTTAACATCCCCTCAATACCTTTTCTCAGCCACCTTAAAAATATGCCCTCTCGTGTTAGCCATTTCAGCCTTTGGCTATCAACATGATCAATGCCCTTCATCATCTTATACCTCTATGTTCTCTCCCCTGTGTCCCCCGCATTGCTTTGGGCAGTCAATCAGGTCTCCTCCTCAGCCCCCACCACTCCAGGGTATACAGATCTACCGGAGACAGCTTTCTGACTGGCTGCATCATTTTCTGGTCACTTCACAGGATTGGAAAAAAGTTACACAAAGTTGAACACTCAGCCAGCTCCATCATGGCCACTAGCCTCCCCAGCATCCAGGCCGCTTCAAAAGGTGGCATTCACCACTAAATATCCTCACCATCCGGGACATGTCCTGTCATCTTTACTATCATCAGGGAGGAGTTATAGGAGCCTTCAGACATTCATACAACATTTTAGGAACAGCTTCATGAACCCATGAACGATTTTCTCTCTTCTTGCACTACTGAATATATTTTATATTTCTTATGGTAATTTTTTTTTTACATCTTGTACCGTTGTACTGTGCCAAAACAGCAAACTTCACAACATATGTCAGTGATTATAAACCTGATTCATATTCTGGGAATTGGCTTTACTCTGCTCCCAACCCCCAGGACATGGTCCACTATGGGAGGGTTTCTCTCTTCCCCATCCTTTCGGCCAGTTGAGTTCCAACACACCCACTCACCCCCACTTGCTAATGAAATCGCTTCTTCTCTCCTCCTGTCACCTCTATCAGTTTCTCTGCAAACTCCTCTGTGCTCATTCCTCTGTTCCACCCTCCTGAGCTTTCACTTTCACCCAGTGCCCACTCCATCATTCTGCGGTCCAAATCAGAACTCAGGACAACTTTCTTCTTTCACCTTCTGCCTACTCTGCTGTTTCGTTTCCTCCACCTCCCATTTCTTCTCAGTTTATTCAAATACACTGGCCGTGTTTCCTCCCTCTCTCTGCTCCTGCACTCTCTCCTTCAATAGCTGCTCCTGCTCGCTCTGTCCCCACCTTCCCCCTCTCTGCCCTGCACTCCACCTTTCTGCCCTTGCACACACTCTCTCCCTCCACCACTGTACTCTTTTCCCAGATGCTACTTGGCCTGCTGAGCTCCTCTAGCATTTTGTGTGTGTGGCCCCAGCACAATTCTAGCTGACTGGATTTGACACAAATGACATTTCACTATGTTTCAATGTATGTGACAAATAAAATTCATCCTTAATCTTCTATCTTTCTTCCTCAGTCTGTGGCATTCCCTCTGATCCTGCACTCTCACTCTCTCATTCAGCAGACTGACTCTCTGAATGCTGTTGTTCCGCCCCTTCTCTCTGCTTTTTTTTCTGCTCTGCTCTCCACTCCCGTCTCCCTGCTCGCCACTCGCCTCTCCCCCATTAAAGACGACAGGGTAACCCTCCAGCTGGCAGAGCAGCGTGGGGGATCAACCCATTCAAGTCGTTCCGCAGACAGGAGAAGAGGCCATTCTGCCCAACGCTCCCGATCCTGTCCGTGCTCACGCTCCTTTTTTTTCTAACTCAGGTGCTCACGACTTTTCCGGAGTGATTTAGAAACCCGGCCCTCCTTGCGGAGCGGGTTCCAGCTCTCTGCAAGCCTTTGGGTGTGGCGTTGTTTCTTAGACGGCTCGGGCCAAGGTCCAGATTGACTGCTGTCCCAGCGGCCGGCACTGAGCAGATAGATATGTCAGTAGTCTGAGGCGCCGAGCTGCGTGACTCGTCTCTCAGGGCGGTTCCTCTCCGAACACCTCCCTTCAGCCTGACCCACACACGGGAGTTTAACTCCTTCTGTGCTGCAGCCGTTCTCCGCGGCGCCGGGTCGCGGATTTAACCCCGGATTTCCGGCGTGGCTCGACCCTATCCGAAAAAATGGGAGCTTGGACGGTGCGGGCCTACCTGGAGCCACCCACGGGTGGAGCTTGGGTCGTCCCTGGGAGTAGATGCGGGCCTCGCCATGGAAGCGACAAGTGACCGGCAACCGCTCAACCTGAGGTCAAAACCGGAGGGTGGGGCGGAGGGAGACGCTACTCACTACTGTCATTGAGAGAGGGAGCGGGGCGAGGCAGAAAAATGGGTGTGTTTTGAAAGGCAGCAAGCAACAAGACAGGACGGAGGGGAGGGGAGGGGCAGGGCGAGAGATGGGGAAAAGACAGGGGCAGTAGGAGAGACGGGGAAATAGCGGGAGGGGGAGCAGGAGAATAATAGGTGCGTGGGGAGAGGGAGTGAGTCAGGGAGACGGGGGAAGGGGCAGGAGAAGAAAAATGGGAGTGTGGTGTGAGGCAGAGGGGTAGCAGGAGAATAATAGGTGCGTGGGGAGAGGGAGCGAGTCAGGGAGACGGGGAAGGGGCAGGAGAAGAAAAATGGGAGTGTGGCGTGAGGCAGAGGGGTAGCAGGAGAATAATAGGTGCGTGGGGAGAGGGAGCAAGTCAGGGAGACGGGGGAAGGGGCAGGAGAAGAAAAATGGGAGTGTGGTGTGAGGCAGAGGGGTAGCGAAAGAGGGGGAGGGAAGAGACGAGCGGGGGAAGAGAGAGGTGTGCGACAGACTAGGATTGATCGAGAGATGTACACATGTGCTGGAGGAGCTCGACAGGTCAGGCAGCATTTATGGATGGGAATAAAGAGTTAATGTTTCGGGTCGAGACCCTTCATCCGGATTGAGGGGAGGGAGGGAGGGAGGGAGGGGGAGAGAGAGAGAGAGAGAGAGAGAGAGAGAGAGAGAGAGAGAGAGAGAGAGAGAGAGAGAGAGAGAGAGAGAGATTGGTAAAGCTTGGTAAAGAGTGTAGCAGCGTGATGAGAATGTAACTGAAGGAAGGGGAGACAAATAAGACGGACAGTGAGGGGCAGAAAACAGACAGCGGACAGTGAGGGGCAGAAAACAGACAGCGGACAGTGAGGGGCAGAAAACAGACAGCGGACAGTGAGGGGCAGAAAACAGACAGCGGACAGTGAGGGGCAGAAAACAGACAGCGGACAGTGAGGGGCAGAAAACAGACAGCGGACAGTGAGGGGCAGAAAACAGACAGCGGACAGTGAGGGGCAGAAAACAGACAGCGGACAGTGAGGGGCAGATACTGATAACGAAACGAATGGCAATAAAGAGACAGAGGTGAAATAGAGTGCTGGAGAAACACGGTGAAAACATGATTGCAGGAAGACAGAGACGGCTGTCTCCGCTGTCAATCCCAGTCCCTGCACAGTCCACTGCTCCGTTCTCCAGGGATGTCCCACCACGGAGTAGACACCTACATAACACTAGGAGACGAAAGCACCAGGGCTGGGATTTTTTCAAAAACTTCTGTTAAGTCTTCTGAATTGGGAAGGAGGTTCAGAGGTTCATGGCTCATTGCCACACTGTGGAACTCTGAGCTATTTCCATTGGGGAGAAGGGAAGGTAGCATCCACGCCAGAACTACCAGAGTCAAAGACAGTTACTATCCCCAAGCAGAAAGACTGATCAACACCTCCACCCACTCATCCACCCCTCCACAGCTCCAACCACCACTACCTTATCATTTCCTGTCAACGTCACCTTATGTACAGACTCTCCTCTATCACTTTATAGATATATAATCAATGTATATAAACGGTCTTGTATAGTTATACTTACTGTGTTATTTATCTTATTGTGGCTGTTTTGTGTTGCATCGGATCCGGAGTAACAGTTATTTCACAGGTCAAGCAGCATTTAGAAATGAAGCAACACACACAAAATTCTGAAGGAGCTCAGCGGGCCAGGCAGCTTCCGTGGAAACAGCAAACAGTCGATTCTTCGGGCCAAGATCCTTCTTCAGCACCCCAGACTAGAAATGAATAGGTTAGCAGGCCTGATCAAGGGTCTTGGGCCGGTACGTCCACTGTTTATTAATTTCCTTGGATGATGCTTGACCTGCTGAGTTCCTTCAGCATTTTGTGCGCGCTATTCTGGATTTCCAGCATCTGCAGAATCTCCTGATAACAATTATTCTGCGTCCCTTTCCATTTGTGTACGGGACGCACTCTTGAATACTGGGCTACCACAGCAACCACTGCATTTAACGCCCCCCCCCCCACCCCCCGCATTATCCCAGGGCTCAGCTGAGGACCAGCTGGGAAATGCATACCGAACGAGTCCCGGTTCCCAACCCAGAGTGCAAAACTGGTTGTCCGGGAGCCTCCAGACCAGTAACCCGCGGCAAACCCCGGGGAAAAAGGGCCCGTACCTTCTTCAGTTTCAGCCAAGGGAGCGGGTTCCAGGAATTAGAGCGGCCAAAGGCGCGGAGAAATGGAAAACCCAGGGGAATTGTGTAGGCCACAGAGATCAGGAGGGCGGGGTGAAACGTGGTATAGCCCAGAAACAGACCCTTCGGCGCAACAAGTCCACACCTACCAAGATGCCCTATCTAAGGTCATCCCATGTGCCAGCGTTTGGGCAATAACCTTCCAAACCTTACCCATCCGTGAAATTATTGCACCTGCCTCAACCACTTCAGCAGATCACTCAATAGATGAACTATTCTCTGTAAAAGAAATGTTGTCCCTCAAGTTCTAATTAAATCTTTTCACTCAAACTTAACCTGCGCCCTCTCGTTTTGATTTCCCAACCCAAGACTGAGTGCACTCACCCTATCAATACCCCTCATGATTTTGTAAGGGCACCCTCAGTATTCTACACTCCTCCTTAATGTATTTAAGAAATGCCCTGGGATTTTCCTTAATCTTGTCTGCCAGCGTTATTTTGTCCCAATCTTTGTCATGATAAGGTCACAAGGAATGAAGCCCTCGCCTTTCCTGAGATTCGAGGGAGAAAGTCGAGGAACTTGCTAAAGAATCAGAATCAGGTTTATTATCACCGGCATGTGTGGTGAAATGTGTTAACTTAGCGGCAGCAGTTCAATGCGATACATAATCTAGTAGAGAAAAAAATAAATAAATAAAATAAAACATAATGATAGATAAACAAGTAAATCAATTATGTATATCGAATAGATTTAAAATAATGTGCAAAAACAGAAATACTGTATATTAAAAAAGTGAACACGAGGAAATCTGCAGATGCTGGAAAATTCAAACAGCACACACAAAATGCTGGTGGAACACAGCAGGCCAGGCAGCATCTGTCGACGTTTCGGGCCGAGACCCTTCGTCAGGACCCTTGTGCGTGTTATTAAAAAAGTGAGGTGGGTTCCAAAGCTTCAATGTCCATTTAGGAATCGGACGGCAGAGGGGAAGAAGCTGTTTCTGAATCGCTGAGTGTGTTCCTTCAGGCTCCTGTACCTCCTACCTGATGGTGACAGTGAGAAAAGGGCATGCCCTGGGTGCTGGAGGTCCTTAGTAATGGATGCTGCCTTTCTGAGGCACCGCTCCCTAAAGATGTCCTGGGTACTTTGTAGGCTAGTGCCCAAGATACTAGATTTACAACCTTCTGCAGATTCTTTCAGTCCTGAGCAGTAGCCCCTCCGTACCAGGCAGTGATGCAGCCTGTCAGAATTCAGTAGCCCCTCCGTACCAGGCAGTGATGCAGCCTGTCAGAATTCAGTAGCCCCTCCGTACCAGGCAGTGATGCAGCCTGTCAGAATTCAGTAGCCCCTCCGTACCAGACAGTGATGCAGCCTGTCAGAATTCAGTAGCCCCTCCGTACCAGACAGTGATGCAGCCTGTCAGAATTCAGTAGCCCCCCCGTACCAGACAGTGATGCAGCCTGTCAGAATGCTCTCCACGGTGCAACTATAGAAGCTTTTGGGTGTATTTGTTGACATGCCAAATCTCTTCAAACTCCTAATAAAGTATAGCCGCTGTCTCGCCTTCCAGCTTCATGATTTCAAAGGCCGGGTGATGTCTAGAGGCATCACCCTATTTGTGAATGAGAGCGAAAGAGAAACAAAGGTAGAGAGATATAGATAAAAGGACACAGAAAGAGCGGTAAATAGAGGGGAAGAGAGAGAGAGATAAAGAAATGTACGTACTAGAGACAGAGGCATGGGGAAATATAGATAGATAGAGATAGACACAAGGTTTGAATGGGATCTGGCCTCCAACATCTCCTTCCCTTGACAGATCAGGGTGGGGTCTTCACCGTAACCGAGGCGTGCCCGTTGCCCAGGCCAACATTTCCCTGCCCCTATCCTCTGCTGAGGAGCCAGGCACCTTCCGGCAGGGAATTCCACTCTGGGATCCCGGCTTTGACACCAAGTTAGCGGCGGGAGGGCAGAGGAGGGTGGGGTATGCAAAGAGGTTCGCAATTATGCCCCCACCTCCCCTACGGACGGTGGACGGTCGAACGGGGGTAGGCTGAGTAGGAAGGAGAGGATCCCATCTGAGATGTTGAAAGGCGAGCGTGGGGTGTCCACCTACCTTCCTGTAGTCGCCAGTTGTCAGCAGGTAACAAGTCATCCCCACGAAGGCAACTGTCAGAGCCGCGCACCACACAAAGAGGACCACCACTATCTTGAACCCCACTTTCGCCATCTCCCAGTGGCAAGGCAGCAGAGCGCCCCGTCCCCCCTACTGGTCAGCTTGTCCCGGCTGACCCTCCCGCGTCGCTCCAGCGCCCCTCTTCCCCAGAGTGCGGGAGGTAGCCGGCTGCTCGGCAGGGAGAAGCTGCACTGACAGATGCTCTCAGGCAGGGCCTAGGGCTCTCCTGAATTCCCCCGGCCGGTGGAGTTCCCCGCTGGGAGGCGACGCTCTCTGTGCAAGAGAGGACCGTCCCTCCGCGATCTGCACTCCACAGTCGCCAGTCAATTTAAACCCTCGGCCACCCACGTGCTTATCATTTCATTGGGCGCTCTGAGCTGGGTGGGTATGTGGGAGGGGGAGAGATGAATTTGCCTGAAGGCAAGTGGGGGCTAGAGTTAATAACCTCATTTCAAAATACGAAGTCCCACTCTCTCATACACACATAGCTGCTTCCTGAACTGATTTGTCAAACTGCTTTGTGTTAACTATTTAAGTCCTGATGTGTACTCAATAACAATCAGAACCTGATGCATTATCCCTGGCTTGTATGATAGGGAATGTGTTGTAAAATGTAAATATATAAAATTACTAGAATTTGGAAACTCTGAATAAATAGAGTAAAGAAACGAAGAACGAGGCTGCGTTGACGGCTCCTGGACCGTTCAGAAACCAACAGCAGAGGGGAGGAAATTGTTCCTAAGATGTTGAGCGTGTCTTCGGGCGTTCCCTCTGCTCCCATATCTCCTCCCTGATGCGAGTAATGAAACGCGAGTACTGTATGTCCCAGATGGCGGGGATCCTGCATGATTAATGCCGCCTTTTTGAGGCATTCCCTTTAGACGATGTCCTCCGTGGGTGGGTTCTGCCCGTGATGAAGTTGGCCTCTACAGCCTCCAGCGATCCTGTGCATTGAAGTCCCCATACCTGGCTGTGACGCAACCAGTCAGAAATCTCAAAGACGTTCATCTGTAGAGATTTGCGAGTGCCTTTGCTGACATCCCAAACGCCCTAACGAAGTACAGCCGCTGGCGTGCCTTCTTCGCAAGGCTGAGCAGTACGTGGTGATCCGCACTCCCTTGCCTCTGGAGTTCATTATCCCAGAGAGATAGTGCACGGAATAAGACTACCCCGCCCAATTTGCCCATGTCAACCGCGATGCTAAGCCACGCCAATCCCCTTTACCTCCTTTTGACCCATAGCTCTTTGAACATCTCCTACCCAAATGTCTTTTGAACATTGTAATTGTACCACCATTTGTCACCACCGGTGGTCATTCGCCCATCCGACAAAGGAGCAGAATTAGGCCACTGAGCATGCTCCCCCATTCCATCATTGATGACTTTGGAAATACCTTCCACGGTCGACTGTGGCAATGAATTCCACAGATTCACCATCTTTGTCTTAAGAAATTCCTCCTCATCTCTGTTCTCAGCGAATGTCCCTCTATTCTGAGGTTGTGCCCTTTGATCTTTGACTCCTCGACTATAGGAAACAACCACTGTGTGAACATCTTGCTCCTTCAGGATCTTTAAATCTTTCTTCTCTCACCTTTGACCTATGCCCTCAGATCTTAGATTCCCTTATCTTGAAGAAAAACTGTGAATATTTTTCATATTTTATGAGTTCATAAACCTCTATAAAGTCACCCCAGCCTTCTTCACTCCAGGGAAAACAGTACCAGCATATCCATTTTCTCTTTTCTGCTCAAACGCCAGTCCAAACTACCTTCCTGTGATTTTTTTTCCTACAGTTTCTTCAGGTGAATCCACTTCAGGACAACCTCCACTGATTAACTTGCCCCACCCACCCACCACTACATCACCTAGTGTCTCTTTATGTACATGCAATCTGGGTGATTATATGTTGTAGATATGTCTCCACCAATGCACCAAGATGATCCTTCCCTCCCCTGGGCGAGGTGTGGCACCTGCTTACACTCCTGATCAGGGTCACGTGAAGCCATGGGTGCAGGTGGTGGATGGATGTATGATCAGCTGGTGCATATCACAAGTCCTGGTTACATGACCACTGACACCAGGCAGACAATCTCTTATAATGGCTGGGATCACCCATCTTGTAATGACACTGCCCAGAAAAAGGCAATGACAAACAATGTCTGTAGAAAAATTGCCAAGATCTATCATGGTCATGAAAAGACTATGATTGTCAATGTCATACGACACGGCACATAATGATGATTATAATATATAAAAATTAAACAAGTAGTGCGAAAAGAGGGGGAAGTAGTGAGGTGGTGTTCATGGGTTCATTGCTCATTCAGAAATTGAATGGTGGAGGGGAAGAAGCTGTTCGTAAAATGTTGAATGAGCGTATCCTCTACATAGCACCATCCAGAGACAGAGAAGCAGTTTCAGCGACAGGTTACTATCGATGCAATGCTCCTCAGACAGGATGAAGAGGTCAATACTCCCCAATGCCATTAGGCTTTACAATTCTACCGCCAGGACTTAAGAACTTTTTAAAAGCTATTATTAATGCTTTTTGAGATAGTGATTTAGATGCATATCATATTTTTTACTGAGTTAAGTATTGTATGTAATTAGTTTTGCTACAACAAGTGTATGGGACATTGGAAAAAAGTTGAATTTCCCCATGGGGATGAATAAAGTATCTATCTATCTATCTATCTATCTATCTTCAGACTCCTGTACCTCCTCCTTGATGGTAGCAATGAGAAGAGAATTGCAGACTGTTTTATCAAATTGATTTTATATTTATATTATTGTGCTTTTTGTTTTTTATTGTGTTCCTTATGCTTATTGTGTTTTTTCTGCTGCATTGTTTAATCTCCTTTACACTCAGGTACTGAAAAATGACAATAAATCTTGTATCCTTCCAGTAAAAGGGAGACAAGATTCCAGCCATGTTACTCCAAAGCTCTGAGATTCCTGCCCGGGGCTGTGAGGGAGCTCCACACCTCCACTGGGACCTCCTCTTCCCAGAGAGAGCAGAGGGTTTGTTTCATGTCCTAAACCCCCAAGTTGGGGATGATCTGAAAGGAGAATGGGGGGAGGATCTGCTTGAACCCTACTGACCATTGAAAGCCCTAGGTAGAGTGGACAGGACAGGATGTTCCCTCTAAATGGGGAGTCTAAAACCAGAGGGAATAGCTGCAGAATACAAGGACTGAGATGAGGAAGCATCTCTTTAGCTAGGGGGTGGTGCATCTGTAGAATTCATTGCCACATAAGGATGTGGAGGCCAAGTCATTTGGCGGAGGCTGATGTTTTTGGTTAGTCAGGGTGTTAAAGGTTACAGGGAGAAGGCAAGAGAATGGTGTTGAGAGGGATAATGAATCAGCTGTGTTGAGTGGCGGGGCAGATTCATTGGGCCAAATTGCCAAATTCTGTTCAATGTCTTACAAATATACCTTCCCATGGCCACTTTCCCGAGAGGAGGGGATGGGGCTTTGCTGTGGGTGGTCTGATTTGTGCCAGGACATGGATGGATGTGGCTCATAGCTGATCCTCTAGTCCTGTAGTTCAACTCCAAGTTCTCGAGGGAAGAAAGTTCACCAGCCAGTAGGCAATGCAGAGGAAGATTCTCTGTTCTGAGGGTTGGAGGGGGCGGGGAAGTTCAGTAGGGGTAGAAAAGGGGATGTCCTGCTGAACAGTGTTAAACACAAAGTTGGCTTGAATCCCTGTTCACCCAAATCCTACTGCCTTGTCTTTTCTTCTCTATCAGTTCAACAGAGAAGCTTCAAATCAAGTTGAGTTTATTGTCATGCGCATAGAATGAGGAAGGGTCAGGTACAGTGAAAAGCTTGCTTGCAGCATCACAGGGAGATTCATTTCCACTATCAGGGTGGAGGAGGTACAGGAGCCTAAAGGCACACACTCTGTATTTTAGGAACAGCTACTTCCCCTCCACCACCAGATTTCTGAACTTCACTTTATGCTCTCTTTGCACTAATTAATACATTTTTTGTATTTATATATGTACAAA
Source organism: Hemitrygon akajei (assembly GCF_048418815.1). Classification (NCBI taxonomy): domain Eukaryota; kingdom Metazoa; phylum Chordata; class Chondrichthyes; order Myliobatiformes; family Dasyatidae; genus Hemitrygon; species Hemitrygon akajei. The sequence continues at coordinate 195,175,486 of NC_133125.1, read as the reverse complement.
ATTGAATTATAATTTACATATTTTAAATATACACATTTGTATTTTGATATTATATCTCATTGAGAATAAACCTGATTCTAATGACAGCACAGAACACAAATTATTCAAACATTACACAAGGCAGTGAAAAGAGTGATTTCTCTTCAACCATTAGGTTCTGGAATCAACCTGCACAACCCTAAACCTCTCTCAGCAACAGAACAATACAGATTCTGCTTCCTGTTTCAAGACAAGAAAACGAACCCAAGCTGACTCCAGTTGGCCATGGGGAAATGGACAGGACCATAGTTGCTTTGTTCTTACCATTCCACACAATTTTACTGTCAGCATCAGGGGAAAAAAAGGTGGGGTCAGCATCATTATGATGTGCTATGTTGCATAACATGGACAATCATGGTCTCATGACAATGATTGTTCTTGGCAAATGTTTCTACAGAAGTGTTTTGCCATTGCCTTCTGGGCAGTGCCTTTGCAAGGAAAGTGAGCCCAGCCACTATCAATACTCTTCAGAGATGTCTGACATCAGTGGTCACATAACCAGGACTTGTGATATGCACTATCTGCTCCCATAGCTTCACATTCTTCTGATCCTGGGGTGGGGAAATGGCGGAACCTTGCCCAAAAATGACCCACAGTTTAGCAGAGGCAAGGAGTGGTTCAGACAAACTGGAATTCTAACCCAATATCTCTAGTGATTCCTGCCTGGGATGTTGGGTCAAAATTATTCTCTAGGTTTATCAGAGGGTGTCTGTCCTATCCCACAAGCTCTCCTAACCTTTCCTCATAGGGCAATTCTTCCATAGAACACAGAACATGGAACATGGAGCTTGGAACACAGACACAGAACACGGAACATGGAGCATGGAACACAGACACAGAACATAGAACATAGAGCATAGAACAGTACAACAAAGGAACAAGCCCTTCAGTGTTGTGCCCAACAAATTAAACTGGTGATTAAATGTCCAGTTAAACTAATCCCTTTTGCTTACACGAGGTCCATGCTTTCCATTTTTTGCACATTGTGTGCCTATATACTCACCTCCCCTGCTGGGACAATCACCCCTTACAGCCTTTCAAGTTGTCCCCAGGTGTAGCTCATCATTGAAGATCCTTCCTCTCCCAGGGATGAGGCCTTTGGAGCTTTGTTGCATTCCTGTAGCTCTGGGCTTTTAGAGGAAGTGGTTGCTAGCCTCATGCCCAACCCTCCTCCTTTTGCAGCTGGGTTTGGGACCATCCATGTCGGAGTTGTCCCTATATAAGAGCTTCTTAAAATTCTCAATCAGGTTTATATCCAGCTTTACCTCTAGTATTGAATTCCAGGCACCCAACATCTCATTTGAACTGACCCTTCTCAGCTTAAAAGCATGCTCTCTAGATTTAGGCATTTCAACCACAGGAACAAGGTCAAAACAATTCATAATTTTATAATCTCTTATCACTGATACCAGCAGGGAGGAGGTACAGGAGCCTGAAGACCAACACTAAGTACTTTAGGAACAGCTTCTTCCCCTCTGCCATTAAATTGCTGAATGTTCCATGAACACATGGACACCACTTCACAAATATGTTCTCTTTTTCCACTACTTAATTATTGTTTTAAATTTCTTATTGTAACTCATAGTGTTTCTTATGTATTGCACTGCTGCCCAAAACAGCTAATTTCACCACATATTCCAGTGATAATAAACCCAATTCTGGGGTCTCCCCTCAGCCTCCATCGCTCCAGAGAAACCATCCCCAGTTTGTCCATCTTCTCCTATAGCGCAACATGTCTAATCCAGGCAGCATCCTGGTAAACCTCTTCTGCAGCCTCTCCAAATCCAAATCCCCCCACATCCTTCCTATAATAGGGCAACCAGAATCATATGCAATACTCCAGACCCAGGGTTTTATAAAGCTGCAACAGAACTCATTGGTTTGATTCATGAAGTCAAGAATGTCATTACCAACATACGGACAAAGAGTCATGGAGTCATAAAGCAGAAGAAGAAGAAGAAGAAGAAGAAGAAGAAGAAGAAGAAGAAGAAGAAGAAGAAGAAGAAGAATTGGCCCTTTAGCCCATCTAGTCCATGTCACGCTTTTATAGTCCCTAGTTTGATCGCACCTGGACCATAGCCCTCCACACCCTTCCCATCCATTTACTTGTCCAAACGTACTTTACATGTTACGATTGACCTGGCATCAAACACTTCTGCTGGGAGCTTGCACCAACCTCTGGATGAAGAAGTCCTGCCTCACGTTTCCCTTAAACATTTCATCTTTAACCCATAACCCATGACCTCAAGTTCTCGTCTCACCTAACCTCAGTAGAGATACTCACTCTTGTATTATTATTGTACTTATTATTTAATTATTTATGGTTTTATATTGCTATATTTCTACACTATTCTTGGTTGGTGCAGCTGTAACAAAACCCAATTTCCCTTGGCATCAATAAAGTATGTCTGTCTGTCTGTCTGTCTGTCTGTCTGTACTCACTCTATTAATACCTTATCATAATGTTGATTACTTCTATCAAGTCTCCCTTTCAATATCATCAAGTTCTGGCAATGTCCTTATAATTTTTCTCTGTACTTTTTCAAGATTATTGATATCTTCCATGTGGGTAGGTGACCAGGACGGCACACAATATTCCAAATTAGGTGTCACCAACATCTTATACAAATTCAGCATAACTTCCCAACGCCTGTACTCAATTCTCTGACCTATGATGTCCAACATGCCGAAAGCTCTCTTTAAGATCCTAACTATTGCATCACTTTCAAGGAATTATGGATCTGTATTTCCAGATCCATCTCTTTTGCTCCACTCCTCAGAGTCCTACCACTCCACTCCTCAGTGCCCTACCACTCCACTCCTCAGTGCCCTACCGCTTCACTCCTCAGAGTCCTACCGCTCCACTCCTCAGAGCCCTACCACTCCACTCCTCAGAGCCCTACCACTCCACTCCTAAGTGCCCTACCACTCCACTTCTCACAGTCCTACCACTCCACTCCTCAGTGCCCTACCACTCCACTCCTCAGAGCCCTACCGCTCCACTCCTCAGTGCCCTACCGCTCCACTCCTCAGAGCCCTACCACTCCACTCCTCAGAGCCCTACCACTCCACTCCTCAGTGCCCTACCACTCCACTCCTCAGTGCCCTACCGCTCCACTCCTCAGAGCCCTACCGCTCCACTCCTCAGAGCCCTACCACTCCACTCCTCAGAGCCCTACCACTCCACTCCTCAGTGCCCTACCACTCCACTCCTCAGTGCCCTACCGCTCCACTCCTCAGAGCCCTACCACTCCACTCCTCAGAGCCCTACCACTCCACTCCTAAGTGCCCTACTACTCCACTTCTCACAGCCCTACCACTCCGCTCCTCAGAGCCCTACCACTCCACTCCTCAGTGCCCTACCACTCCACTCCTCAGAGCCCTACCACTCCACTCCTCAGTGCCCTACTGCTCCACTCCTCAGAGCCCTACTGCTCCACTCCTCAGAGCCCTACCGCTCCACTCCTCAGAGCCCTACCACTCCACTCCTCAGTGCCCTACCGCTCCACTCCTCAGAGCCCTACCGCTCCAATCCTCAGAGCCCTACTGCTCCACTCCTCAGAGCCCTACCGCTCCACTCCTCAGAGCCCTACCACTCCACTCCTAAGTGCCCTACTACTCCGCTCCTCAGAGCCCTACCACTCCACTCCTCAGAGCCCTACCACTCCACTCCTCAGTGCCCTACCACTCCGCTCCTCAGTGCCCTACCACTCCACTCCTCACAGCCCTACCACTCCGCTCCTCAGTGCCCTACCGCTCCACTCCTCAGAGCCCTACCACTCCGCTCCTCAGAGCCCTACCTCTCCGCTCCTCAGAGCCCTACCACTCCACTCCTCAGTGCCCTACCACTCCGCTCCTCAGTGCCCTACCACTCCACTCCTCACAGCCCTACCACTCCGCTCCTCAGTGCCCTACCGCTCCACTCCTCAGAGCCCTACCACTCCGCTCCTCAGAGCCCTACCTCTCCGCTCCTCAGAGCCCTACCACTCCGCTCCTCAGAGCCCTACCTCTCCACTCCTAAGTGCCCTACCACTCCACTTCTCACAGCCCTACCACTCTGCTCCTCAGTGCCCTACCGCTCCACTCCTCAGTGCCCTACCACTCCACTCCTCACAGCCCTACCACTCCGCTCCTCAGTGCCCTACCACTCCACTCCTCAGAGTCCTACCACTCCACTCCTCAGAGCCCTACCACTCCACTCCTCAGTGCCCTACCACTCTGCCCCTCAGAGCCCTACCACTCCACTCCTCAGAGCCCTATCTCCCACCATGTAAGTCCTACTTTGGCTTGTCCTCTCAAAGTTCAAACCCTCTCTCCTGTCTGCATTAAATTCCATCTGCCATTTTTTAGCAATTTTTTTGCCAGCTGATCCAGATTCCACTGCAAGCTTTGATAGCCTTCCTCGCTGTCCACTACGCCTTGAACCATTACATCCTTGAGTCATTTCCAACGCCTACATCAGGGGTTCACAACATTTTATTTTATACTAAGGCCTTACCACTAAGCAAGAGGTCAGTGGACCCCAGGTTGGGAACCCCTATCCTTGGGTATGTCTGCACCCACGATGCTGCTGAAAGTAAGTTTCTCACTTACCTATACCTCCCTGTACTAGTGCATATGACAGCAATCTCCAGCCTTGACAGAGCTTTGAATGCAGGGCTAGTTGTAGGAGATTTTCCAAGATATATTCATTCAAGGGATGTAGGCATCACAGACTGAGCCAGCATTTGGATGCCCCATCCCCAGTTGCCCTTGAGGAGGTTAAGATTCATATTCAGATTTATTTACACAAACACATCAAACATACAGTGAGATGTGCCATTTAAATTAACCACCAGCACAACCTAGGAAGGTGCTGGGGCCGCCTGCAAGTGACGCCACTCATTCCAGCACTGGTGTAGCATGCCTCCTATGTTCAGTAGAACAACACAGGCAACTACAACGTGGTAGTATAGCAGTTAGTGGGGTTATTATAGTTCAGGTCGTTCCGGAGTCAGGAGTGCTGTTCTATAAGGAGTCCCCATGGAATGTTTGGGTTTTCCTCAGGTGATCTGTGTTCCTTCCACAGACAAAAGATGCACTGGGTCGGTCAACTGGCCTTTGTAAATTGTCCCGTGATTAGTCTTGGGTTAATTGGGTTTATCAGCAGTTGCTGGAGTGACGTGGCTCGACGAACCAGAGGGCCTACTGCATGCTGTAGCACGAAATTAAAAAATAAATAACCAACAACAACATCAAACCCAAACAACAAGACCCTTTTCTCTATCCCACCCACTAATGCACCAAGAAAGCCCTCCAATTCCAGGACAGGCCATTAAGGGCATCCAGTTTGCATCCCGTCTCACTGATTCGCAGACACTGGGCCTCTGAGTTCCAGATTCGCTGATGACAGTCTTCGAGATTCGGTATCAATTGTGGGACTCACCCAACTCAAGGGTCCTTCAAAGTGAGTCCATAAGTTGTGGAAACCGTTCAGTGTTGGGGCAAGTGAAGTTGAGTGAAGTTATCCCCTCTGGTTCAAGAGTTTGATGGTTCGGGGTAATAACTATTCCTGAAGCTGGCGGTGTAGGACCTGAGGCTCCCGGACATTCTTTCTAATGGCAGCAGTGAGAAGAGAGCATGGCTTTGATGGTGGGGATCCCTGATAATTGGTGCTGCTTTCCTGCTACACTGCTGTGGGTAGTACTACCCTGAACCTCCAACTTCTCTCATCCCTGTCCCTTTCTCACAGGTCTCAGTACAACTGACTCTAATAAACCAGTTACTAATTACCTAATCAGGCAGCATCTGTGCAGAGAGAAGGGCAGTGAACATTTCAGGTCCTAGAGTCAAAGAGTCACGGCAGCATAGAAGCAGGCCATTTGGCCCATCTAGTCCAATGCCAAACTGTTATTCTACCTGGTCCCATCGACCTGCACCCAGATCACAGCTCTCCATACTCCTCCCATCCATGTACCTATCCAAATTTCTCTTAAATGTTGCATTCAAATCTGGCAGCTCATTCCATGTTCTCACCACTCTTGGAGTGGAGACATTCCCTCACACTTGGGGGAGGAAAAAAAACAAGTTTGGTGTTACTAGTTGTTGGGAAGTGAGTTACACAAAAACAGTGTGTGTACTATATGTTTAGAGATACAATGTAGAAATGGCCCCTCTGGCCCAAAGAGCTATGTCGCCCAGCAACCCACCTATTTAACACCAGCCTAATCACAGGGCAATTTACAATGACCAATTAACTTATTAATTGAACCTGGTGGTGTTGTTTTACCGAGGCAGTAATCACAGTTGTGCAGGTGACCAACCACCAAGCCCACGATTAAGTGCTAGTCATAAACGCCAGCAAGGCCCCAACTCTTAGCTTCCTAAAGGAAATGCAAGAGGTGGGCTGAGGCTTTATAAAGCACTGGTGAGGCCTCACTTGGAGTGTTGTGAGCAGGTTCGGGCCCCTTATCTTAAAAAGGATGTGCTGACAGTGGAGAGGGTCATCTTTGGACTGCATAAGGAAACCATGGAGGAATCCCATGGGAAGAACATAAATTTGCTTACAGATGGCACCAGAAGAGCATCACACTAACGCTACGCTTAGGGCAGTGGTGCCCTATTATGGTAGTGTAATGCATTGTTCACAGCCAGGCAGAATAGACAATATGAACGGAATAAGAACTGAGGCAAATTGATCAGAATGATTTATCCGTATTGAGTGTGCTTGGCTGCAATGTGTCCGGCAGGAGACAAGGTTTGGATCAAGCCCAATTATAAAGCCGCCAAAGCAAGGTGGGACAATTGAATCAAAAGATCATAAGATATAGGAGCAGAATTGGGTGATCTGGCCCATCGAATTTGCTCTGCTACTCATCATGGCTAATCTATTTTACCGCCCAGCCCCAGTCGCCTGCCTTCTCCCCGTATCCTTTTATGCTCTGACCAATCAAGAATCTGTCAATCTCTGCCTTACTTATACCCAATGATTTGACCTCTACAGCTGCCTGTGGCTACAGATTCCACAGATTCAACACTCTCTGGTTAAAGAAATTCCTCCTCATCTCCATTCTAAGGACACCTCTCTATTTGAGGCTGTGTCCTCCGGTCTTAGACTCTCCCACTATAGGAAACATCCTCTCCACATCCCCTCTATCAAGGCCTTTTACTATTTGATGTTACAATGAGTTCACCCCTCATTCTTCTGAATTCCAGTGAGTAGAAGCCCAAAGCCATCGCATGTTCTTCATATGACGAGTCTTTCAAACCCGGAGTCATTCTCGTGAACCTCCTTTGAACCCTCTCCACTGTCAGCACATCCTTTTTAAGATAAGGGGCCCGAACCTGCTCACAACACTCCAAGTGAGGCCTCACCAGTGCTTTATAAAGCCTCAGCCCACCTCTTGCATTTCCTTTAGGAAGCTAAGAGTTGGGGCCTTGCTGGCGTTTATGACTAGCACTTAATCGTGGGCTTGGTGGTTGGTCACCTGCACAACTGTGATTACTGCCTCGGTAAAACAACACCACTAGGTTCAAGAATTCTCCCCATTTGTATTTGCATATGTTGGTCATGGCTCCTCTACTGCCATGATGAAGCCACACTCAGATGGAGGAGCAACATCTCATATTCTGTTTGGGTGGCCTCCAACCTGATGGCAGGAACATCAATTCCTCCAACTTCCAGTAAATTTCCCCCCTCGCCCATCTCGCTTTTTCCATGCCTCATTGTGGTTCCTTTCACAGCCTCTTCTCACTTGACCATAACCTCCCTCTGTTGCTCCTCCTTCCCTTTCTCCCATATTCCACATCTCCTTTCACATTCCTTCTTCTTTAACCCTTCCTCTCTTCCACCTATCACCTCCCAGCTTCTTACTTCACCCCTCCCACTCATCCACTTTCCCCCTCGTGTGGCTTCAACTATCATATGGCAGCTTGTACTTGTCCCCCATACCAAGTCTTATTCTGGCTACTGCCCCCTTCCTTCCCAGTCCTGAACAAGCCAAAATGTCAACTGTTCACGGCCCTCCAGAGATACTGCTTGAGTGGCTGAGTTCCTTCAGTGTTTTAGACAATAGACAATAGGTGCAGGAGTAGGCCATTCGGCCCTTCTAGCCAGCACCGCCATTCACTGTGATCATGGCTGATCATACACAATCAGTACCCCGTTCCTGCCCTCTCCCCATATCCCTTGACCCCGCTATCTATAAGAGCTCTATCTAATTCTCCCTTGAATGCATCCAGAGACTTGGCCTCCGCTGCCTTTTCGGGCAGAGCATTCCACATATCCACCACTCTCTGGGTGAAAAAGTTTTTCCGCATCTCAGTTCTAAATGGCCTACCCCTTATTCTTAAACTGTGCCCTCTAGTTCTGGACTCACCCATCAGCGGGAACATGCTTCCTGCCTCCAGCGTGTCCAATCCCTTAATAATCTTATATGTCTCAATCAGATCCCCTCTCATCCTTCTAAATTCCAGTGTATACAAGCCCAGTCGCTCCAATCTTTCAACATATGACAGTCCCGCCATTCTGGGAATTAACCTTGTGAACCTACGCTGCACTCCCTCAATAGCAAGAATGTCCTTCCTCAAATTTGGAGACCAAAACTGCACACAATACTCCAGTGGGGTCTCACCAGGTCCCTGCACGGCTGCAGAAGGACCTCTTTACTCCTATACTCAATTCCTCTTGTTATAAAGGCCAGCATGCCATTAGCTTTCTTCACTGCCTGCTGTACCTGCATGTTTGCTTTCATTGACTGATGTACAAGAACACCTAGATCTCGTTGTGCTGCCCCTTTTCCTAACTTGACTCCATTTAGATAGTAATCTGCCTTCCTGTTCTTGCCACCAAAGTGGATAACCTCACATTTATCCACATTATACTGCATCTGCCATACATTTGCCCACTCACCCAACCTGTCCGTCTCCCTGCATTCTCATAACATCTTCCTGACATTTCACACTGCCACCCAGCTTTGTTTTCTGTGTGTTGCTCAGAAACAGCCACTTCCCTTCTGCCACTCAGTTCTTGAAACAAAATGTAAATCCTCATGGCACCCTCAGTAATGCAATACTATGATCACTTTGCATCAAAGTGGAATTTATTTTTGTTCTATTCAAAGTTCAAGGTAACTTTATTGTCAAGGTATATAAGTATATGTCACCATATTCTACCCTGAGATTCATTTTCATGCAGGCGTACACAGTAAATACAAAGAAACACAAGAGAATCAATAAAAACACACGCGACATGCTGCCTTCATGCAGCTGCCATCAGGAAGGATGTACAGGACCCTCAGGACACACAACTCCAGGTTCAGGAACTGTTACTACCCCTCAACCATCAGGCTCTTGAACCAGAGGGGATAACTTCACTCAACTTCACTTGCCTCATCAATTAAATGTTCCCACAACCAATGGACTGACTTTTAAGGACTCCTCATCTCATGCCCTCAATATTTAGTGCATATTTATGATTATTATTTCTTTCTTTTCGTATTTGCACAGTTTGTGGTCTTTTGCACACTGGTTGATTGGCCAAGTTGATGCAATCTTTCGTCGATTCTGTTACAGTTATTATTCTATAGATTTATTGAGTATGCTCACAGAAAGATGAATCTCAGGGTTGCATATGGTGGCATATAAGTACTTCGATAACAAATTTACTTTGAACTCTGAACAAATACAGACACAAATTCAAGGTGTGTATAAGATGATGAGAGGCATTGATTGTGAGGATAGCCAGAGGCTTTGTCCCAGGGCTGAAATGGCTAACATGAGAGGGCACAGTTTTAAGGTGCTTGGAAGCAGGTACAGAGGAGATATCAGGGGTAAGTTTTTTATGCAGAGAGTGGTGAGTGTGTGGAATGGGCTGCCAGTGACGGTGGTGGAGGCGGATACGATAGGGTCTCTTAAGAGACTCCTGGACAGGTACATGGAGCTTAGAAAAATAGAGTGCAATGGGTAACCCTAGGTAATTTCTAAAATAAGTATATATTTGGCACAGCATTGTGGGCTGAAGGGCCTGTATTGTTCTGTGGGTTCTCTATGTTTCTACGTGTAAGAAAACAACAAATTGTGCAAATACAATTGTACCGGTGACCTGGGTTCAAATCCTGCCACTGCCTGTAAGCAGTCCGTACATTCTCTCCCGACTGTATGGGTTTCCTCTGAGTGCTCTGGTTTCATCACAGACGTTCCGGTTGGTAGGTTAATTGGTCATTGTCAATTTTCCCGTGATTAGGCTAGGGTTAATTTAGGGAATTATGGGGTACCATAGCTCCAAAGGCCAGAGGGGGCTATTTTGTGCTGTAAATAAATGAATAAGTAAACAAATAGTCATTATTACAACAACAAATAAACAGATAGATAGATGAATAAGTAAGTAGTGACAACATCAGTTGTATTGAGACTTGATGTGAGTTTAACGTTGGGGAGAGTGAAGATCATGAGCCAGGTGGTTGAGGGTTGGAATTGTGCCCTTTCTTGTAAAAATTGTGTATAATTTATAGTTGATTTATGTTTTCAGAATCAGAATCAGAATCAGGTTTACCATCACTAACAAATATTATAAGATTTGTTGATGACTTTTTTTTAACGATCTGGTAGATTTGCAGACATTGAATCTACGGTATTTTATTCCCAGCCAAACCTCAAAATTGATTTTGGTACTGAAATTTACACTCACTGATACTGAAAGGGGATTTGTACCCACAAATCAGGTCCTGCACAGCCAGATTCAGGGCCAGTTATTACCCCCCCCCCACCTCCCAGCCATCAGGCTCCTGAACGGAGGTGATAACTTCACTCACCCAACCCACTTCGAAGGACTCTACAGCTTGTGCTCTCGATATCTATGTATTTATTATTATTATTTAATTTATTTTCTTTTGTACTTGTGCAGTTTGTTGCACATTGGTTGCTTGTCCAAAGCTCAAGAGATTTTGCAGACAGGAAAGGAAGGGGCTCACACGGGCTCTCTCTTTTTCTCTCCTCCCCCCCCCCCACCCCATCTCCTTATTCTGGCCAACCATTTCAATTCCTATCCCCACTCCTATACCAACACATGTGAGAGGTCCATGTCCTTATGGGGTGTTAGCTTTCATAAGTCGAGGGATAGAGTTTAAGAGTCGCAAGGTAATGATGCAGCTCTATAAAACTTGGAGAACTGTGTCCAGTTCTGGTCGCCTCACTATAGGAAGGATGTGGAAGCATTGGAAAGGGTACAAAGGAGATTTACCAG
>NC_133125.1:194939226-195159226 GCF_048418815.1 Hemitrygon akajei | reverse complement strand
CCTCACTGAGAGCTGTCAGAGGAAGTGGTGAGCCGGGTACAGAATAATAACACTTAGAAGATATTTGGACAGATAACAGCATAGAAAGAGATTATGGGCCAACTTGGACTAGCTTGGTGGGAAGCACACTATATATTCTTATTGTAACGTGTAGTATTTTCAATGTATTGCACTGTACTGATAGATTGTAAACTCAGCCAGCTACCAGGACCAAGGTCCCCACCCCCTTGAACCTCCAACTGTAATTAAAGACCTTAATACTATAAAGTTATAAAAGGGATAGATAAGATAGAGGCAGGAAAGTTGTTTCCACTGGTAGGTGAGACTAGAACTAGGGGACATAGCCTCAAGATTCGGGGAAGTAGATTTGGGATGGAGATGAGGAGGAACTGCTTTTCTCAGAGAGTGGTGAATCCATGGGATTCTCTGCCCAATGAAGCAGTAGAGGCTACCTGAGTAAATATATTTAAGACAGGGTTGGATAGACTTTTGCGCAGTAGGGGAATTAAGGGTTATGAGGAAAAGGCAGGTAGGTGGAGATGAATTCATGGTCAGATCAGCCATAATCATATTGAATGGCGGAGCAGGCTCACGAGCCAGATGGCCGACCCCTGCTGCTATTTCTTATGTTCTTACCATTAAGGAGCTGCCCTCTTCTCATTGCTATCATCGAGGAGATTCCACAGGCGCCTGAAGAACCACACTCAGCATTTTAGAAACAGGTTCTTCCCCCTGCTATCAGATTCCTGAATGCTTTGTGAACCAATGAACACTACCTCACTATTTTGCTCTCATTTTGAATTTGAATGGACTTTATTTCTTACGTATTTCACATACATAAGGAGTAAAAATTATGTCTCCGTCCAAATGTGCAATATGCAATCGCAGTAGTTTATAATAAATAGAACAGTCAGTGTAACATATAGATACACTCAAATCAGCATGGGTTCATCAGTCTGATGGCCTGGTGGAAGAAGTTGTCCCGGAGCCTGTTGGTCCTGGCTTTTATGCTGCGGTACCGTTTCCCGGATGGTAACAGCTGGAGTAGACTGTGGTTGGGTGATTCGGGTCCCCAATGATCCTTCGGGCCCTTTTTTCACACCTGTCTTTGTAAATGTCCTAAAGTCACAACTACAGATGTGCTGGGCTGTCCACACCACTCTCTGCAGAGTCCTGCGATTGAGGGAGGTATCGTTCCCATACCAGGCAGTGATGCAGCCAGTCAGGATGCTCTCCATTGTGCCCCTGTGGAAAGTCCTTAGGGTTTGGGGGCCTATACCAAGCTTCCTCAACTGTTTGAGGTGAGAGAGGTGCTGTTGTGCCTTTTTCACCACACAGCTGGTGTGTACAGACCACGTGAGGTCCTCGGTGATGTGAGTGTTGAGAAATTTGAAGCTGTTTACCCTCTCAACCCCAGATCGATTGATGTCAGTAGGGGTTAGCCCGTCTCCATTTCTCCTGTAGTCCACAACCAGCTCCTTTGCTTTTGTGACATTGAGGGAGAGGTTGTTTTCTTGACACCACTGTGTCAGAGAGATGACTTCTTCCCTGTAGGCCACCTCGCTATTGTTTGAGATTAGGCCAATCAATGTAGTGTCGTCAGCAAATTTAATCAGCAGATTAGAGCTGTGAGTGGCGTAACAGTCATGGGTATACAGGGAGTAAAGGAGGGGACTTAATACGCAGCCCTGAGGGGCTCCAGTGCTGAGAGTCAGAGGGGTGGAGGTGAGGGAACCCACTCTTATCACCTGCCGACGATCTGACAGGAAGTCTGGGATCCAGCTGCACAAGGCAGGGTGAAGGCCGAGGTCTCTGAGCTTCTTGTCGAGCCTGGATGGAATTATGTTGAACGCTGAACTGTGGTCCAACAGCAGCATTCTCACCTAGGCATCCTTCCTCTCCAGATGTGTAAATTTTGTGGATGTGCAGATCTTGCACTGCTTATATTTTTTAATATTTCCTATTGTAACTTTTGGTATTTTTAATGTCTTGCTCGTTACTGATGCCACAAAACAAAAAACTGCTAGGTGGAAGTTGTCAAGGGCCTTCTGAAAATCTAAATAAACAACATCCACCAACTCCCCTTAGCCTACCCTGCCTGCTATTCCTTCAATGAATTCCAACACATTTGGCAGGCAAGATTTCCCTTTAAGGAAACTGTGTCGCAGCCTGGGGAGCCCACATCTGGCTCAGCGGCTACACATCTGTTTGCCCTGCTCCGAGAAGGTCTGACTGCACTGCAGCGGGTGCACTAGGGAGACAGACCGCCTGTGATGGAGAAATTCACAGTTACCAGCAAGATTGACTGGGCTGGGACTAGCTTTCTTGCTATAAAGTTGTGGGCAGGAGATTAAACTGACAAGAATGAAGGCCCAGTCAGGGTGAAGAGGAAGGAGCCACTTCCTGTTGCAGAGGGAATAATTACATTTGGAGTGTTTATTTATAGTCATTGTGGAAAGAGGCCCTTCGGCCCAACTTAACCATGCCATCCAGGGTCAGAGTCGGTATCAGAATCATTAGGGGCTAGAACATAAGAACAAGGATGGTGAGGCTGAGATTTTATAAGGCACTGGTCAGACCACAATTCAGGTATTGTGAGCAGTTTTGGGCCTCTTATCTATGAAAAGATGTGCTTTCATTGAAAACAATCCAATGCTGTAAAGCCAAGACAGAGTGGATGTTTAATACAGTGGGTGAGTTTAGGACTGTCGCAGAATAGAGGGAAATCCATTTTGAACTGAGATAAGGAGGAATTTCTTTAGCCAGAAGATGGTGAATCTATGGAATTAATTGCCACGATAGCAGTGGAGGTTGGGTATATTTAAAGCGGAGGTTGATAGGTTCTATTAGTCAGGGTGTCAAAGGTTACAGGGAGAAGGCAGGAGACTCGGGTTGGAGGGATACTAAGTCAACCAAGATGGAATAGTGGGCAGAGTCAATGGGCTGAATGGCCTAATTCTGCTCCTTTGTCTTATGGCTTCATCACCTCATCACCATCCTGAGAGACAAGGGTGAGTCAGAACTTCTGCACTCAGAATAGTAGTCTTTGGAAATTTCCAAAAAAACTCCAACACCGGCTGAGCGTGGAAGGGTAGGGTTTGCAGTCAGACAGGCCAGCTCTTTTTATCTATTTCAAATACATGATAGCTAATAAATATTATATACAGAAAATATAGTTGCATAGTGCGTCGTATACACAGGAGATTTAGGAAATGCTGTTAATCTTGAGCAGCACACACAAACCGCTGGAGGAACTCAGCAGGTCAGGCAGCATCCATGGAGGGAAATGAACGGTTGATGGTTAGGGCAGAGACCCTTCATCAGGGCTGAAAAGGAACGGGCAATAAGCTAGAGTAAGACGGTAGGGTGCGGAAAGGAATACAAGTTGACAGTGAGACCAGGTGATGGGAAAGGTGTGAGACTGATCTTCATCATCAAGCTACTGTAAGACAATAAGACATCGTCTGCTCCACCATTTCATCATGGCTGATCCATTCTTTTCCTCTCAGCCCCAATCTCCTGCCTTCTCCCCGTGTTCCTTCATGCCCTAACCAATCAAGGATCTTTTAACTACTGCCTTAAATATATTTACAGACTTAACTCCACATCTGCCTGTGGCAACAAACTCCCCGGATTCCTCCTAATCTCTGTGTTATTCTGCAGTTGTGTCCTTAGTTCGTAGACTGTCCCACCATAGGAAATATCCTCTCCACATCCAGCTTTCATCATTCGATAGGTTTCAATGAGGTCACCCCTCATTCTTCTGAACTCAAGTGAATACAGGCCCAGAGACATCAAGCGGTCTTTATATGACAAGCCGTTCATTCCTGGAATAAATTTCGTTGTGACCAGCTTCCGCTCCAATACAATTGGCAGGTGATACCGTGATGGGCCGGGTTTCAAATGACAATGAGTTGGAGTACGAGGAGATAAGAAGTATCATGGTGTAGTGTAGTGAAAACAACCTTTCCCTAAATGAGCAGACCTGAGATCTGGTCACTGGTCTCAGGAAGTGGGGTGGTGCACACTCTCCTGTTCACATCAACCAGGAAGTGGTCGAGAGCACTCTTGATCTCACAATCTACCTCTATGACCTTGTACTTAGCACAGAAGGAGGCCCATTGGCCCATCTAGACCATGCTGGCCAGGTCTTCTGCGTAGTCCTATTTACCTGCACATGGCCATAGCCCTCCAAACCCTCTCTGTTACTGAACGTGACGGACAACCACATCCCTCCGCTGCGCGGACCAACCGTTTCTCTGAGCGGGAATTTTTTACATGGCCTGAAAACTGCACAGCACTTTAAATGTGTTGCAGTGGAACGGGACAACCCCAAAGGCAGGACACAGGCACGGAGGGAGAGGAATCTAAAGTGTTTATTAATGGTTACAGGGAAGGCTGGGGAGCAAGGATTAGGCAGAGGAAAGCCGAGGAGCGAGGAAGGCTTGACCGGGAATCGAACCTGGGTCACTACAGTGGGAACGTGGCATTTAACCACTGACCCAACTGAGAGTGTAGGCGGGTGGCAGAATGAGGCAGAACAGGAATGCAAACCAGGGTGTGAGCATGGCTTGAGGTGAACAGCAGGCAGAAGGACGAACGGGAAGACAGGTGGCGTGCAACGCTCCGATTAACACAGAGAGACAGCGTTAACACAGGCAAACAGCACGGAAACAGAATTTGGAATACACAATTCTAAGCGATCGAGAGACAGGGTTTCACACAGGCAAACAGCGTTAGAGCAGAACTTAGAATACACAATTCTAAGCGGTCGAGGGACAGAATTAACTCAGGCAAACAGCGCGGTTGAACGGAGGAGCAGGCAAAACTTTTCTTGAGACAGGGCGTTGCTGGAGCTGAACGGCAAACGGGAGACAGGCGGCAAGCAACACTTATCTTGACACGGAGTGTAGAAAGGCAAGCGGCAGACAAAGTTTTTCTTAACACGGAGAGACATTTGCACAGGTAAACCTCGGTACAGAAGTAAAACTTAGAATACTAATCTTGACACGGAGAGAGTGAGATTCACAGTGGCGGCACTGAGCTGGTGCTTGCTCGTGCTATAGCACCAGCAGAAAGTACAATAGCACCACCACAAAATTAACTGAAATTTGACATACAAATTGCAGCTGCTTTCTCTGTCTAGTTTTGAATACAGCTTGTTTCTCCAGTTGATCTAGTGAAGCAGTGCCCCGAATTAGCATAGCACCCACGCAGCAATAAAGTTACGTCTAAGGTCTAAGGTCAGATCCACTCTACACTTCTACTTATTCGTTCGTTGTCAATGTCTCGCTGTTGCTATGCTCTCTCAGATCAGTTAAGCTGATCGACGATCACCTAAGGTGGTGATGTCACTCACGCGAGAGATTGATAGTATACATACATTGTGCAGGATCCAAGCGCAGATCCATGGTCTCGTGAGAATAATGAATGCCACTTCCCCCCCACGCACACACATTGTGCTTTTACAAGCTAGCGTGGGCCTGGCACGTGCATTATTTTGTCCAGCGTGAAAAATAGATTGATTTTTAGTGAGAAAAGGACCTCATCCAGAGGAATCAGTGGTGTCTCAGCCTGAGCCTGTCTTAATTGAATGTGACATGCAGAAAGAAGTGGGGATGAGGATGACAGCAGATCATTGAAGAAGAGTGAGGGCGAAGTACAGGAACAAGAAATGGAGCGGGATTCAGAAGAGAACGTGGATGAAGCTGCTCTTAGTGCTAGTGGGAATACTGTTAGCGATGTTTGCCAGCAGCCTGAGGAAGGACCCCGTCGGCCAGCATTGACAAAGTACCCTTCGCAACAGTTTGGCAATCAGCAAATAAGTTTTATTCGTGGCTGGTTTGACCTGTACTCCTGGCTGGAGTATTCAATCACAAAATATACTATGTCACCAGTTACCACAACTGGCGGAAAGCTACAACAGCTTTCAAAACCCACCATGTAAGTGCAGCTCATAAGTTTGCTATGGAGGCATGGGCCGAATTCAGATTGAGAAAACAAGACGGTTCAAGATTGGGAAATATGCTTGATAAAGGACGTGCAAAGATTGTCCAAGAAAATGGTGAGTATATGAGAGCAGTGGTTGAGTCTCTACGCTATACCGCGTGCCAAGGCGAGGACACCGGGAGGATGATGGATCTGGCAACAGGGGAACCTTTGTTGAGTTGATCTGTGTAATTGGGCAGTTTGATAAGACTGTAGCTAAAAAAAAGAGGACAATCCTGGAAATGCAAAAAACACCCATTTTGCCATCATGGTGGATGAAAGTAAAGTCAAGTAAAAAGGAGCAAATATCAGTGGTGGTGAGGTACTTGAATAATGAAACAGTGCTTGAAGAATTCTTGCACTTCACTCCAGCAGAAGGGTTGGATGCAGAGTCGCTTCTTAAAGTATTGAACAGACACTCGCCCAGTGTGTTACTGATAAGAACGCGTGTATAGGTCAGTGTTATGACGGGGCAGCGGTGATGCCCGGGTGTAATAACAGGGTACAAGACAGGTTCAGGAAAGAGGTCCCGCAGGCATTATATATACACTGCCATGCTCACAGACTTAACCTTGTTTTAGTGGATGTTGTGAGCAACGTACAACAAGCGGGTGAGTTTTTTGAAACTGTGCAGCTGCTTTACAACTTCTTTTCAAACTCTGTTGCCCACAATCATTTCATGAAGAAACAGAGAGAACTGGAATCAACTGCACAGCCCGTGGAGTTGAAGAAATTGTCAGATACACGCTGGGCATGGCAGTATACAGCTTTGTGGGCACTCCCTGCCATTCTAGCTACACTACAGGATATTCTGGGTCAACCAAATGCACGGAGGAAAACGGAGGCCAGAGCTGGAAATGGACTGATTGACCAGCAGTTTGCTTTACTTCTCACTCCGTTTGAGGATTTATCCCGAGTCACCAAGTTCATGTCAGACCAGCCACAATCTCCCAGTTTGGAGCTTTCAGCCGCTGTGGACATGGCTCAGTCTGTGATCGATGCACTCTCAGCAAAACGGGGAGAGGAATCATGGAGTGAAATTCAGGCAAGAGCTAGGGATCTGTGCGTCAAGGCCGGTATACAGAGCGGACCACATGACAGGAGACAGGCCCAGCCACCCCGTCGCCTACGTGATTTTGTTGTTGAGTCTCAAACTGAACGCACACCTGTCACATCCTCTGATCACCTTCGCAAGCACTGTTTCTATCCAGTTACAGATAGACTTCTGACTGAAATGAAAAGACGGTTCTCAGTTGAGACTGGGGGTGTTCTGACTGGAGTCTCAGCATTGAGTCCCAAACACAAGCTCTTCCTACACAAGAGTTGTCTTTGGCCAATGGCCCAATACTATGGAGTGTCTGAAGTGAACCTGACTGCAGAGCTACATCAGGTTCAGCGTCTGCTGGAAACAAAACAAAAGCAAGGACAGACAGTGAATGACACAGTGGAATTTCTAGCTCTAATGAGACCCTACCGCGATGCATTTATAGATTTATACAAACTAATCTGCACATCACTGACTCTGCCTGTCGCATCTGCCTCATGCGAACAAAGTTTCTCTTGCCTCAAACGCCTCAAAAACTACCTAAGGAATAGCAGTGGAGATGCTCGGAACAGCAACTTGGCCCTGTTGGCCATAAACAGCCGGAGGACCAGGGCACTTGACATCCAGAAAATCATTGATGCTTTTGCCACCAATCACAACAGACGGATTGTGCTTCTCTGAAAACATCAATGGTGAGTGCAGTTGATGTTTCAAAAATCTGGGCCTAGACTAATGCTTATTATTATATTGTGGTGGATACCCAATAGACCTTATGTATCCTGCAAATCCTGAAATACTACATTTACTGCTATTAAGCCTACTGTTTTGCTTAGTCTTCCAAGCGGCGATTCTGTTGATTTTTGTTTTAAATTCAGTAGCCGGATTAATTGAGGTATGGAATGGTCAGAGTACGATTTGTCCAACACCCGGTAAAGCTTTGCATCTGTTCTTTGCCTTATTTGACTTTAATAACAGAGTATCTTTTGGCATTGTCCGTCTATGTAATGCGAATAGCAGTGGACATTGTGGGTTAGTGTCGTGTTTTTCAGTTGAAAAGCACGCATTTGACGCTGACTGCGGGATCGGTGCATGATTCGTGTTGTGCGCTGTGGGTCGGATGCTCTGTCTGTTTGTTTGTTTATGCTCTGTGTAGCCTGGGTTGTCTCCGATGCTGTTGGCACTGTCACAGTTCACTTCTATATCAGATCTATCAATTGCTGTTGCTTATTAATCAACAGAGGCATTTATAGTAGGCACATAATGCTTGAAACTGACTTTTGAATACCACGTGTTGGGCCTTGCGAATCCATATTACCATACATTACAACCCTCAGCACCATCACTGAACAATTCAGCCCCAATGTAGCACCAGCAGGGAAAAACCTCTGGCATCACCAGTGAGTTTCACAGGTAAACCTCGATACTGAAGTAAAACTTAGAATACTTATCTTGATACAGAGAGACAGAATTTCATAGATAAACCTCGTTACTAAAGTAAAAACTTAGAATACTTATCTTGACACGGAGAGACAGAGTTACACAGGGGAGCCTCGGTACTGAAGTTAAACTCAGAATACACCATTCTAAGCGGCTGGGAATGTGAATTACCGCACTGGCTGAAGCAACGATCTGGCAACGAGTGAATGCAAAGCCAGGGTATTTATGCTGCAGGTTTAGAAGAGAATCAGGTGCCACAATCAAGGAGCCCGGGAGAACACGGGGAAAAGGGAATTAGGATAATAAGAAGAATTAACGGTCGGGACCGTGACAAAATGTTTTTTTTTAACGTAATCTGCATACTACTAATATTTAGAATGAAAATTGAAAAATCACTTGATATAATTTATTAATTGAAGGGTATAATGAAATACAGTACAATAAAGAAAATCTTTCATGATCTGTAAACTTTTTCTCTTCTGTCTTTATTCCGGTTGCATGGCAACAAAGGCTTCGTGGCCGCACGCGCACCTGTGCTGCTTAGAGAGGCAGTGATCGAGAGCTTCAAGTTGTTAGGAGTGAACGTCACCAAGAGTCTCTCCTAGTCCAACCGCCTAGATGCTACAGACAGGAAAGCACATCAGCAGCTCTGCATCCTCAAAAGGCCGAGGAAATAGAAATTTAGTAGTTGAAGTTGGAGCAATCAATATTCATGCCATCTAGTTCAAATTCTGATTCACTGATTTATTCATCAGAATAAATCACACTGGCATATGCCATGAAATTTGTTGTTATGTGCCAACAATATATTGCAATACATAATAATGAAAACTGTAAATTCCTATAAGAAGGCTACATATTCTAAACAAGTAGTGATGGAGCTGATAGAGTTTACAACTTGAAGCAGCTTATTTCAATCCTGTTCAGCAACAGCAGCCCTCCATACCAGACAATGATGCAGCCGGTTAGAATACTCTCCATGGTACATCCGTAGAAATTTGTGAGTGTCTTTGGTGACAGACCAAATCTCCTCAAACTCCCAATGAAATACTGCTGTCATGCCTCCTTGGTAACTGAATCAATATGCTGGGCCCAGGATAGATTACCGGAAGTCTCCTTAATGGTGCCACAGGTACATCGGGCGTCATTTATGTTAACGACCAACACAACCTAAAGGTATGCTGGGGAAGCCCGCGAGTGTCGCCACTCATTCCAGTTCCAACATAGTGTGTCTATAATGTTCAGCAGAACAACAACAACAAAACAAGTGCCTTTCTCACCCTAAAACCTTCCCCCACCCAATCACACACATAGACCCCAAGACAGGCCAATGCTGGATTTCCAGTAGGCTAGGAGCTTGGAGCTTGTAGGCTACCCAGACAGACTATGAGGTGTTGCTTCTCCAACCTGAGAGAGTGTCCTCATCATGGCAGTAGACGAGGCCATGGGTTGACACTTTGGAATGTGAATGGGAAGTTGAATTGAAATGTGCTCGATGAAATGGTCCCCCAATCTGTGTCGGGTCTTCTCGCTTGATGGTCTTATTTACAAATCAGTGAGTTAAGTTTGGGTCACATGTGGGTTTGGATGCTGGAGTCAGTTATTCAGCTGAGAATGAATCTGCTGCTCCCTAATGAGGGGATTTCATCTGGTCTGGTCTGCTCTCCACTTCCCCTGCCCTCAGCCTGGCAGAGAGAAATCACAACCCCGCCCAGTGTCCACTCCTTCAGCAAGGCAAAGAATTGGTATCGGTATTGGTTTACTATCGTCACATATACTGCAATACAGTGTAAAGCTTGTCTTGCAGACAGTTCATTCAGATCAAATCATTGCACAGTGCATCGATGCAGAACAAAACAATACAAATGCAGAATAAAGTGTAACAGCTTCTGAGAAAGCGCCGCGCAGTGCACGAACTCTCTCACTTCTCGGTGCCTTGGTAAAGCAGGCAGAGTAATGAAAGGCACCACCCACCCCAGACATTCTGTCTCCTCCCACTCAGAAGTTACAAATCATGAGAAAGTCTGCAGATGCTGGAAATCCAAAACACACATAAAATGCTGGAGGAACTCAGCAGGTCAGGCAGCATCTATGGAAATGAATAAACAGTCAACATCTTCCCCCTTCCTCTTCAGTCCTGAAGAAGGGTCTCAGCCCAAAACATCAATTGTTTATTCATTTCCATAGATGCTGCCTGACTTACTGAGTTCCTCCAGCATTTTGTGTGTAGCTGAAGCCACAAAAGAGAGAGGGGAGATGGATACGACGCAAGTCTATCACGAGGTTAAACCCCAGCATTTTGCCGGTACCCATTTTCAGCTGGGTGGACTGGAGCAATGTGTGGTTAAGTGCCTTGCTCAAGGACACAACACATTGCCTCGGCTGGGGCTCGAACTCACGACCTTCAGGTCACTAGTCCAACACCTTAGCCACCTGGCCAAGCGCCACAAGGACAGTTTCCAACTCGCTCTTGTTAGACTCTTAAATAGAATAAATTGGACTCTTGATCTCACAACCTATCTCCTTATTCTCTTCAGATTTACTGATAACCAGCAATGCAGCAGTTACACTTTGTTCTGCATTATTATTGCTGTCTGGTTTAGCGAAGTGGTGGGAAGTGTAAGCGGAGTCTGTGGATGGGAGGAGCTTGCACAACTGGTACAGCCACTGCAACACAGCACCAGGGAACTAGGTTCCAGCTCAACTCTGGGAGATAGCTTGTTCCCGTGCTCTCCCCCCCCACATCCCAATAACATGCTTGGTGCATTAATTGAAAGCTGTAAATTATGCACACGAGTGCGTGTATGTATGTGCATGCTTGTGTGTGCGTGTGCCTGTGTGTGTTCATGTGTATGCATGTGTGTGTGTATGTGTGGGTGTGCGTGTATCTGTGTGTGTGCATGTCTGTGTGCTCTGTGCGTGTGTGTGTGTGTGCACATGTGTGTGCGTATGCCTGTGTATGCACGTGTTAATCTGTGCATGTACGTTTGTCTGTGTGTGCGAGTGCGTGCGTGTATGTGTGCGCGTGCGCACGTGTGCATGTGCATGTATCTGTGTGTGCATGTACATGTGTGTGAGTGCATGTGTCTGTGTGTGTGAATGTGCATGTGTTTGTGTTTGCGTGTGTGTTTGTGTGTGCGTGTGTCTGCGTGTATGTGCATGTGTATGGTGCGTGCTTGTGTGTGTGCATGTTTGCATGCGCACGTGCCTGTGTAAGTGGCTGAATCCATTTATGAGAGTGAGGGTGGCGAGTCCATTTATGAGAGTGAGGGTGGCGAATCCATTTATGAGAGTGAGGGTGGCGAATCCATTTATGAGTGAGGGTGGCGAATCCATTTGAGGGTGAGGGTGGCGAGTCCATTTATGAGTGAGGGTGGCGATTCCATTTATGAGGGTGAGGGTGGCGAGTCCATTTATGAGAGTGAGGGTGGCGAATCCATTTATGAGTGAGGGTGGCGAATCCATTTATGAGGGTGAGGGTGGCGAGTCCATTTATGAGTGAGGGTGGCGATTCCATTTATGAGGGTGAGGTTGGCAAATCCATTTATGAGAGTGAGGGTGGCGAGTCCACTTATGAGGGTGAGGTTGGCGAATCCATTTATGAGAGTGAGGGTGGTGAATCCATTTATGAGAGTGAGGGTGGCGAATCCATTTATGAGGGTGAGGGTGGCGAGTCCATTTATGAGAGTGAGGGTGGCGATTCCATTTATGAGAGTGAGAGTGGCGATTCCATTTATGAGAGTGAGGGTGGCGAATCCATTTATGAGTGAGGGTGGCGAATCCATTTATGAGGGTGAGGGTGGCGAGTCCATTTATGAGTGAGGGTGGCGAGTCCATTTATGAGTGAGGGTGGCGATTCCATTTATGAGGGTGAGGGTGGCGAGTCCATTTATGAGTGAGGGTGGCGAATCCATTTATGAGGGTGAGGGTGGCGAGTCCATTTATGAGTGAGGGTGGCGAGTCCATTTATGAGTGAGGGTGGCGATTCCATTTATGAGGGTGAGGTTGGCAAATCCATTTATGAGGGTGAGGGTGGCGATTCCATTTATGAGAGTGAGGGTGGCGAGTCCATTTATGAGGGTGAGGGTGGCGAGTCCATTTATGAGACTGAGGGTGGCGAGTCCATTTATGAGGGTGAGGTTGGCGAATCCATTTATGAGGGTGAGGGTGGCGATTCCATTTATGAGGGTGAGGGTGGCGAGTCCATTTATGAGTGAGGGTGGCGAATCCATTTATGAGGGTGAGGGTGGCGAGTCCATTTATGAGTGAGGGTGGCGAGTCCATTTATGAGTGAGGGTGGCGAGTCCATTTATGAGACTGAGGGTGGCGAGTCCATTTATGAGGGTGAGGTTGGCGAATCCACTTATGAGGGTGAGGGTGGCGAGTCCACTTATGAGGGTGAGGGTGGCGATTCCATTTATGAGGGTGAGAGTGGCGATTCCATTTATGAGGGTGAGGGTGGCGAGTCCATTTATGAGAGTGAGGGTGGCGAATCTATTTATGAGGGTGAGGGTGGCGAGTCCATTTATGAGTGAGGGTGGCGAGTCCATTTATGAGTGAGGGTGGCGATTCCATTTATGAGGGTGAGGGTGGCGAGTCCATTTATGAGTGAGGGTGGCGAATCCATTTATGAGGGTGAGGGTGGCGAGTCCATTTATGAGGGTGATGGTGGCGAATCCGTTTATGAGGGTGAGGTTGGCAAATCCATTTATGAGGGTGAGGGTGGCGATTCCATTTATGAGAGTGAGGGTGGCGAGTCCATTTATGAGTGAGGGTGGCGAGTCCATTTATGAGACTGAGGGTGGCGAGTCCATTTATGAGGGTGAGGGTGGCGATTCCATTTATGAGGGTGAGGGTGGCGAGTCCATTTATGAGGGTGAGGGTGGCGAATCCATTTATGAGGGTGAGGGTGGCGATTCCATTTATGAGAGTGAGGGTGGTGAGTCCATTTATGACTGAGGGTGGCGAGTCCATTTATGAGGGTGAGGTTGGCGAATCCATTTATGAGGGTGAGGGTGGCGAGTCCATTTATGAGGGTGAGGGTGGCGAATCCATTTATGAGGGTGAGGGTGGCGAGTCCATTTATGAGGGTGAGGGTGGCGAATCCATTTATGAGGGTGAGGGTGGCGAGTCCATTTATGAGGGTGAGGGTGGCGAATCCATTTATGAGACTGAGGGTGGCGAGTCCATTTATGAGGGTGAGGGTGGCGAGTCCATTTATGAGTGAGGGTGGCGAATCCATTTATGAGAGTGAGGGTGGCGATTCCATTTATGAGGGTGAGGTTGGCGAATCCACTTATGAGGGTGAGGGTGGCGAGTCCATTTATGAGGGTGAGGGTGGCGAGTCCATTTATGAGAGTGAGAGTGGCGAGTCCATTTATGAGGGTGAGGTTGGCGAATCCACTTATGAGGGTGAGGGTGGCGAGTCCATTTATGAGAGTGAGGGTAGCGAGTCCATTTATGAGAGTGAGGGTGGCGAGTCCATTTATGAGGGTGAGGTTGGCGAATCCACTTATGAGGGTGAGGGTGGCGAGTCCATTTATGAGGGTGAGGGTGGCGAGTCCATTTATGAGAGTGAGAGTGGCGAGTCCATTTATGAGGGTGAGGTTGGCGAATCCACTTATGAGGGTGAGGGTGGCGAGTCCACTTATGAGGGTGAGGGTGGCGATTCCATTTATGAGGGTGAGGTTGGCGAATCCACTTATGAGGGTGAGGTTGGCGAATCCATTTATGAGGGTGAGGGTGGCGAGTCCATTTATGAGGGTGAAGGTGGCGAATCCACTTATGAGGGTGAGGTTGGCGAATCCATTTATGAGGGTGAGGGTGGCGAGTCCATTTATGAGGGTGAGGTTGGCGAATCCACTTATGAGGGTGAGGTTGGCGAATCCATTTATGAGGGTGAGGGTGGCGAGTCCATTTATGAGGGTGAGGTTGGCGAATCCACTTATGAGGGTGAGGGTGGCGAGTCCACTTATGAGGGTGAGGTTGGCGATTCCATTTATGAGTGAGGGTGGCGAGTCCATTTATGAGTGAGGGTGGCGATTCCATTTATGAGGGTGAGGGTGGCGAGTCCATTTATGAGTGAGGGTGGCAAGTCCATTTATGAGGGTGATGGTGGCGAATCCGTTTATGAGGGTGAGGTTGGCAAATCCATTTATGAGGGTGAGAGTGGCGATTCCATTTATGAGGGTGAGGGTGGCGAGTCCATTTATGAGTGAGGGTGGCGAGTCCATTTATGAGTGAGGGTGGCGATTCCATTTATGAGGGTGAGGGTGGCGAGTCCATTTATGAGTGAGGGTGGCGAGTCCATTTATGAGGGTGAGGGTGGCGAGTCCATTTATGAGACTGAGGGTAGCGAGTCCATTTATGAGTGAGGGTGGCGAGTCCATTTATGAGGGTGAGGTTGGCGAATCCACTTATGAGGGTGAGGTTGGCGAATCCACTTATGAGGGTGAGGGTGGCGAATCCACTTATGAGTGAGGGTGGCGAGTCCATTTATGAGACTGAGGGTGGCGAGTCCATTTATGAGGGTGAGGTTGGCGAATCCATTTATGAGTGAGGGTGGCGATTCCATTTATGAGGGTGAGGGTGGCGAGTCCATTTATGAGTGAGGGTGGCGAGTCCATTTATGAGACTGAGGGTAGCGAGTCCATTTATGACTGAGGGTGGCGAGTCCATTTATGAGGGTGAGGTTGGCGAATCCACTTATGAGGGTGAGGGTGGCGAGTCCATTTATGAGTGAGGGTGGCGAGTCCATTTATGAGACTGAGGGTGGCGAGTCCATTTATGAGGGTGAGGTTGGCGAATCCACTTATGAGGGTGAGGGTGGCGAGTCCACTTATGAGGGTGAGGGTGGCGAATCCATTTATGAGTGAGGGTGGCGAGTCCATTTATGAGACTGAGGGTGGCGAGTCCATTTATGAGGGTGAGGTTGGCGAATCCACTTATGAGGGTGAGGGTGGCGAATCCATTTATGAGTGAGGGTGGCGAGTCCATTTATGAGACTGAGGGTGGCGAGTCCATTTATGAGGGTGAGGTTGGCGAATCCACTTATGAGGGTGAGGGTGGCGAGTCCACTTATGAGGGTGAGGGTGGCGAGTCCATTTATGAGGGTGAGGTTGGCGATTCCATTTATGAGAGTGAGGGTGGCGATTCCATTTATGAGTGAGGGTGGCGAGTCCACTTATGAGGGTGAGAGTGGCGATTCCATTTATGAGAGTGAGGGTGGCGAGTCCACTTATGAGGGTGAGGGTGGCGAGTCCATTTATGAGGGTGAGGTTGGCGATTCCATTTATGAGTGAGGGTGGCGAGTCCATTTATGAGGGTGAGGGTGGCGAGTCCACTTATGAGGGTGATGGTGGCGAATCTATTTATGAGGGTGAGGGTGGCAAGTCCATTTATGAGAGTGAGAGTGGCGAGTCCATTTATGAGACTGAGGGTGGCGAGTCCATTTATGAGGGTGAGGTTGGCGAATCCACTTATGAGGGTGAGGGTGGCGAGTCCACTTATGAGGGTGAGGGTGGCGATTCCATTTATGAGGGTGAGAGTGGCGATTCCATTTATGAGGGTGAGGGTGGCGAGTCCATTTATGAGAGTGAGGGTGGCGAATCTATTTATGAGGGTGAGGGTGGCAAGTCCATTTATGAGTGAGGGTGGCGAGTCCATTTATGAGTGAAGGTGGCGATTCCATTTATGAGGGTTAGGGTGGCGAGTCCATTTATGAGTGAGGGTGGCGAATCCATTTATGAGTGAGGGTGGCGAGTCCATTTATGAGTGAGGGTGGCGATTCCATTTATGAGTGAGGGTGGCGAGTCCATTTATGAGTGAGGGTGGCGATTCCATTTATGAGGGTTAGGGTGGCGAGTCCATTTATGAGTGAGGGTGGCGAATCCATTTATGAGTGAGGGTGGCGAGTCCATTTATGAGTGAGGGTGGCGAGTCCATTTATGAGTGAGGGTGGCGATTCCATTTATGAGGGTTAGGGTGGCGAGTCCATTTATGAGTGAGGGTGGCGAGTCCATTTATGAGTGAGGGTGGCGATTCCATTTATGAGGGTTAGGGTGGCGAGTCCATTTATGAGTGAGGGTGGCGAATCCATTTATGAGGGTGAGGGTGGCGAGTCCATTTATGAGGGTGATGGTGGCGAATCCGTTTATGAGGGTGAGGTTGGCAAATCCATTTATGAGGGTGAGGGTGGCGATTCCATTTATGAGAGTGAGGGTGGCGAGTCCATTTATGAGTGAGGGTGGCGAGTCCATTTATGAGACTGAGGGTGGCGAGTCCATTTATGAGGGTGAGGGTGGCGATTCCATTTATGAGGGTGAGGGTGGCGAATCCATTTATGAGTGAGGGTGGCGAGTCCATTTATGAGAGTGAGGGTGGCGAGTCCATTTATGACTGAGGGTGGCGAGTCCATTTATGAGGGTGAGGTTGGCGAATCCATTTATGAGGGTGAGGGTGGCGAGTCCATTTATGAGGGTGAGGGTGGCGAATCCATTTATGAGGGTGAGGGTGGCGAGTCCATTTATGAGGGTGAGGGTGGCGAATCCATTTATGAGACTGAGGGTGGCGAGTCCATTTATGAGGGTGAGGGTGGCGAGTCCATTTATGAGAGTGAGGGTGGCGAGTCCATTTATGAGGGTGAGGGTGGCGATTCCATTTATGAGGGTGAGGGTGGCGAGTCCATTTATGAGGGTGAGGTTGGCGAATCCACTTATGAGGGTGAGGGTGGCGAGTCCACTTATGAGGGTGAGGGTGGCGATTCCATTTATGAGGGTGAGGTTGGCGAATCCACTTATGAGGGTGAGGTTGGCGAATCCATTTATGAGGGTGAGGGTGGCGAGTCCATTTATGAGGGTGAAGGTGGCGAATCCACTTATGAGGGTGAGGTTGGCGAATCCATTTATGAGGGTGAGGGTGGCGAGTCCATTTATGAGGGTGAGGTTGGCGAATCCACTTATGAGGGTGAGGTTGGCGAATCCATTTATGAGGGTGAGGGTGGCGAGTCCATTTATGAGGGTGAGGTTGGCGAATCCACTTATGAGGGTGAGGGTGGCGAGTCCACTTATGAGGGTGAGGTTGGCGATTCCATTTATGAGTGAGGGTGGCGAGTCCATTTATGAGTGAGGGTGGCGATTCCATTTATGAGGGTGAGGGTGGCGAGTCCATTTATGAGTGAGGGTGGCAAGTCCATTTATGAGGGTGATGGTGGCGAATCCGTTTATGAGGGTGAGGTTGGCAAATCCATTTATGAGGGTGAGAGTGGCGATTCCATTTATGAGGGTGAGGGTGGCGAGTCCATTTATGAGTGAGGGTGGCGAGTCCATTTATGAGTGAGGGTGGCGATTCCATTTATGAGGGTGAGGGTGGCGAGTCCATTTATGAGTGAGGGTGGCGAGTCCATTTATGAGGGTGAGGGTGGCGAATCCACTTATGAGGGTGAGGGTGGCGAGTCCATTTATGAGAGTGAGGGTGGCGAGTCCATTTATGAGGGTGAGGTTGGCGAATCCACTTATGAGGGTGAGGTTGGCGAATCCACTTATGAGGGTGAGGGTGGCGAATCCATTTATGAGTGAGGGTGGCGAGTCCATTTATGAGGGTGAGGTTGGCGAATCCACTTATGAGGGTGAGGGTGGCGAGTCCACTTATGAGGGTGAGGGTGGCGAGTCCATTTATGAGGGTGAGGTTGGCGATTCCATTTATGAGAGTGAGGGTGGCGAGTCCACTTATGAGGGTGAGAGTGGCGATTCCATTTATGAGAGTGAGGGTGGCGAGTCCACTTATGAGGGTGAGGGTGGCGAGTCCATTTATGAGGGTGAGGTTGGCGAATCCATTTATGAGAGTGAGGGTGGCGAGTCCACTTATGAGGGTGAGAGTGGCGATTCCATTTATGAGGGTGAGGTTGGCGAATCCATTTATGAGAGTGAGGGTGGCGAGTCCATTTATGAGTGAGGGTGGCGAGTCCATTTATGAGGGTGAGGGTGGCGAATCCATTTATGAGAGTGAGGGTGGCAAGTCCATTTATGAGAGTGAGGGTGGCGATTCCATTTATGAGGGTGAGGGTGGCGATTCCATTTATGAGGGTGAGGGTGGCGAATCCATTTATGAGTGAGGGTGGCGATTCCATTTATGAGAGTGAGGGTGGTGAATCCATTTATGAGAGTGAGGGTGGCGAATCCATTTATGAGTGAGGGTGGCGATTCCATTTATGAGAGTGAGAGTGGCGATTCCATTTATGAGAGTGAGGGTGGCGAATCCATTTATGAGTGAGGGTGGCGATTCCATTTATGAGAGTGAGAGTGGCGATTCCATTTATGAGAGTGAGGGTGGCGAATCCATTTATGAGTGAGGGTGGCGATTCCATTTATGAGAGTGAGAGTGGCGATTCCATTTATGAGTGTGAGGTTGGCAAATCCATTTATGAGAGTGAGGGTGGCGAGTCCACTTATGAGGGTGAGGTTGGCGAATCCATTTATGAGAGTGAGGGTGGCGAGTCCACTTATGAGTGAGGGTGGCGATTCCATTTATGAGAGTGAGGGTGGTGATTCCATTTATGAGAGTGAGGGTGGTGATTCCATTTATGAGGGTGAGGGTGGCAAGTCCATTTATGAGTGAGGGTGGCAAGTCCATTTATGAGAGTGAGGGTGGCAAGTCCATTTATGAGTGAGGGTGGTGAGTCCATTTATGAGGGTGAGGGTGGCGATTCCGTTTATGAGTGAGGGTGGCGAGTCCATTTATGAGGGTGAGGGTGGCGAGTCCATTTATGAGGGTGAGGGTGGCGAATCCATTTATGAGAGTGAGGGTGGCGATTCCATTTATGAGGGTGAGAGTGGCGAATCCATTTATGAGGGTGAGGGTGGCGAGTCCATTTATGAGAGTGTGGGTGGCGAGTCCATTTATGAGGGTGAGGGTGGTGAATCCATTTATGAGGGTGAGGGTGGCGATTCCATTTATGAGAGTGAGGGTGGCGAGTCCATTTATGAGTGAGGGTGGCGAGTCCATTTATGAGGGTGAGGGTGGCGAGTCCATTTTGAGAGTGAGGGTGGCGATTCCATTTATGAGTGAGGGTGGTGAATCCATTTATGAGGGTGAGGGTGGCGATTCCATTTATGAGAGTGAGGGTGGCGAGTCCATTTATGAGTGAGGGTGGCGAGTCCATTTATGAGGGTGAGGGTGGCGAGTCCATTTATGAGAGTGAGGGTGGCGAATCCATTTATGAGGGTGAGGGTGGCGATTCCATTTATGAGGGTGAGGGTGGCAAGTCCATTTATGAGAGTGAGGGTGGCGAGTCCATTTATGAGAGTGAGGGTGGCGAGTCCATTTATGAGGGTGAGGGTGGCAAGTCCATTTATGAGGGTGAGGTTGGCGAGTCCATTTATGAGGGTGAGGGTGGCAAGTCCATTTATGAGTGAGGGTGGTGATTCCATTTATGAGTGAGGGTGGCAAGTCCATTTATGAGTGTGATGGTGGCAAGTCCATTTATGAGAGTGAGGGTGGCGAGTCCATTTATGAGTGTGAGGGTGGCGAGTCCATTTATGAGAGTGAGGGTGGCAAATCCATTTATGAGGGTGAGGGTGGCGAGTCCATTTATGAGAGTGATGGTGGCGAGTCCATTTATGAGAGTGAGGGTGGCAAATCCATTTATGAGTGTGAGGGTGGCGAGTCCATTTATGAGAGTGAGGGTGGCAAATCCATTTATGAGTGAGGGTGGCGAGTCCATTTATGAGAGTGATGGTGGCGAGTCCATTTATGAGAGTGAGGGTGGCAAATCCATTTATGAGGGTGAGGGTGGCGAGTCCATTTATGAGAGTGATGGTGGCGAGTCCATTTATGAGAGTGAGGGTGGCGAGTCCATTTATGAGTGAGGGTGGCAAGTCCATTTATGAGTGAGGGTGGCGATTCCATTTATGAGTGAGGGTGGCGATTCCATTTATGAGGGTGAGGGTGGCGATTCCATTTATGAGGGTGAGGTTGGCGATTCCATTTATGAGTGAGGGTGGCGATTCCATTTATGAGTGAGGGTGGCAAGTCCATTTATGAGTGAGGGTGGCGATTCCATTTATGAGTGAGGGTGGCGATTCCATTTATGAGGGTGAGGGTGGCGATTCCATTTATGAGTGAGGGTGGCGATTCCATTTATGAGAGTGAGAGTGGCGATTCCATTTATGAGAGTGAGGGTGGCGAATCCATTTATGAGTGAGGGTGGCGATTCCATTTATGAGAGTGAGAGTGGCGATTCCATTTATGAGTGTGAGGTTGGCAAGTCCACTTATGAGGGTGAGGTTGGCGAATCCATTTATGAGAGTGAGGGTGGCGAGTCCACTTATGAGGGTGAGGTTGGCGAATCCATTTATGAGAGTGAGGGTGGCGAGTCCATTTATGAGAGTGAGGGTGGTGATTCCATTTATGAGAGTGAGGGTGGTGATTCCATTTATGAGAGTGAGGGTGGCGATTCCATTTATGAGAGTGAGGGTGGTGATTCCATTTATGAGGGTGAGGGTGGCAAGTCCATTTATGAGTGAGGGTGGCAAGTCCATTTATGAGAGTGAGGGTGGCAAGTCCATTTATGAGTGAGGGTGGTGAGTCCATTTATGAGGGTGAGGGTGGCGATTCCGTTTATGAGTGAGGGTGGCGAGTCCATTTATGAGGGTGAGGGTGGCGAGTCCATTTATGAGAGTGAGGGTGGCGATTCCATTTATGAGGGTGAGAGTGGCGAATCCATTTATGAGGGTGAGGGTGGCGAGTCCATTTATGAGAGTGTGGGTGGCGAGTCCATTTATGAGGGTGAGGGTGGCGATTCCGTTTATGAGTGAGGGTGGCGAGTCCATTTATGAGGGTGAGGGTGGCGAGTCCATTTATGAGGGTGAGGGTGGCGATTCCATTTATGAGAGTGAGGGTGGCGAGTCCATTTATGAGTGAGGGTGGCGAGTCCATTTATGAGGGTGAGGGTGGCGAGTCCATTTATGAGAGTGAGGGTGGCGATTCCATTTATGAGGGTGAGAGTGGCGAATCCATTTATGAGGGTGAGGGTGGTGAATCCATTTATGAGGGTGAGGGTGGCGATTCCATTTATGAGTGAGGGTGGCGAGTCCATTTT
Source organism: Hemitrygon akajei (assembly GCF_048418815.1). Taxonomy (NCBI): domain Eukaryota; kingdom Metazoa; phylum Chordata; class Chondrichthyes; order Myliobatiformes; family Dasyatidae; genus Hemitrygon; species Hemitrygon akajei. The sequence continues at coordinate 195,137,660 of NC_133125.1, read as the reverse complement.
GAGAGTGAGGGTGGCGAATCCATTTATGAGTGAGGGTGGCGAGTCCATTTATGAGAGTGAGGGTGGCGAGTCCATTTATGAGAGTGAGGGTGGCGAGTCCATTTATGAGTGAGGGTGGCGAGTCCATTTATGAGAGTGAGGGTGGCGAATCCATTTATGAGGGTGAGGGTGGCGAATCCATTTATGAGAGTGAGGGTGGCGATTCCATTTATGAGAGTGATGGTGGCGAGTCCATTTATGAGAGTGAGGGTGGCGAGTCCATTTATGAGTGAGGGTGGCAAGTCCATTTATGAGTGAGGGTGGCGATTCCATTTATGAGTGAGGGTGGCGATTCCATTTATGAGGGTGAGGGTGGCGATTCCATTTATGAGGGTGAGGTTGGCGATTCCATTTATGAGTGAGGGTGGCGATTCCATTTATGAGTGAGGGTGGCAAGTCCATTTATGAGTGAGGGTGGCGATTCCATTTATGAGTGAGGGTGGCGATTCCATTTATGAGGGTGAGGGTGGCGATTCCATTTATGAGTGAGGGTGGCGATTCCATTTATGAGGGTGAGGGTGGCGATTCCATTTATGAGAGTGAGGGTGGCGAATCCGTTTATGAGGGTGAGGTTGGCAAATCCATTTATGAGGGTGAGGGTGGCGATTCCATTTATGAGGGTGAGGGTGGCGATTCCATTTATGAGGGTGAGGGTGGCGAGTCCATTTATGAGTGAGGGTGGCGAGTCCATTTATGAGGGTGAGGGTGGCGATTCCATTTATGAGGGTGAGGGTGGCGAGTCCATTTATGAGTGAGGGTGGCGAGTCCATTTATGAGGGTGAGGGTGGCGAGTCCATTTATGAGTGAGGGTGGCGATTCCATTTATGAGGGTGAGGGTGGCGAGTCCATTTATGAGTGAGGGTGGCGAATCCATTTATGAGACTGAGGTTGGCGAGTCCATTTATGAGAGTGAGGGTGGCGAGTCCATTTATGAGTGAGGGTGGCGATTCCATTTATGAGGGTGAGGGTGGCGAGTCCATTTATGAGTGAGGGTGGCGAATCCATTTATGAGGGTGAGGGTGGTGAATCCATTTATGAGGGTGAGGGTGGTGAATCCATTTATGAGAGTGAGGGTGGCGATTCCATTTATGAGGGTGAGGGTGGCGAATCCATTTATGAGAGTGAGGGTGGCGAATCCATTTATGAGGGTGAGGGTGGCGAGTCCATTTATGAGTGAGGGTGGCGAGTCCATTTATGAGGGTGAGGTTGGCGATTCCATTTATGAGGGTGAGGGTGGCGATTCCATTTATGAGGGTGAGGGTGGCGAGTCCATTTATGAGGGTGAGGTTGGCGAGTCCATTTATGAGGGTGAGAGTGGCGAATCCATTTATGAGGGTGAGGGTGGCGATTCCATTTATGAGTGAGGGTGGCGAATCCATTTATGAGGGTGAGAGTGGCGATTCCATTTATGAGGGTGAAGTTGGCGAATCCATTTATGAGAGTGAGGGTGGCGAATCCATTTATGAGGGTGAGGGTGGCGAGTCCATTTATGAGGGTGAGAGTGGCGATTCCATTTATGAGGGTGAGGTTGGCGAATCCATTTATGAGGGTGAGGGTGGTGAATCCATTTATGAGGGTGAGGGTGGCGAGTCCATTTATGAGGGTGAGGGTGGTTGATAAGTTGGCCTTCATTAGTCAGAGGATTAAGTTCAAAGCTGCGAGGTAAGGTTGGACTTCTATAGAAGCCTGGTTGGACCACGCCCGGAGGATTGTGTTCTGTTCTGGTCGCACTATTACAGGTAGAATGTGGAAGATTTAGAGAGGATGCAGACGAGATTTACCAGGACGCTGTCTGGATTGGAGAGCGTGTCTTATGAGGATGGGTTGAGCAAGTGAAGGAGTGAAGGAGGATGAGGAATGACTTGATGAAGGGGAACAAGATGATAAGATACTGTACAGAGAGTGCACAGCCAAGGTGGCAATGGCTAATACGAGAGGATGCACTTTCATGGTGTTCAGAGGAAAGTCATCAGACGCAGTTCTTTTACGGAGTGGTGGGGGCATGGAACGTGCTGCTGATGAGGTGGTAGAGGCTGATGGATTAGGGGCTTTTAAGAAAATGTTGAATAGGCACATGGGTGGAAGAAAAATGGGTATGTGGAAGGAAAGCGTTAGAGGTTAGAGTGGGTTGAAAGGTTGGCATAGCTTTGTCGGTCAAAGGGCCTGTACTGTTCTACATTTGACAATTGAATGGGAACAGTGTCCATGGGTGGTTGATGCTTAGTGTAGACGGGATGCAGTGTGCTGTATCGGTGTGGTACTGTATCATTGTCCAGCCTCGGTTTCCTGCAGAACAGGGAAACTCAAAGTACAAAGCAAAATTTATTATCAAAGTATGTACATGTCAGGATCCAGGATTGAACAGCTTGTCGTATGAAGAGCGTTTGATAGCTCTGGGCCTTATTCACTAGAATTCAGAAGAATGAGGGTTGACCTCATGGAAACCTATCAAATGGTGAAAGGCTTTGATGGAGTGGATGTGGAGAGGATGATTCTTATGGTGGTGAAGTCTAAGCCTAGAGGACACAGCCTCAGAATAGAGGGGCGTCCTTTTAGACTGGAGATCAGGAGGAATTTCTTTAACCAGAGAGTGGTGAATCTGTGGAATTCTTTGCCACCGGCAGATTTGGAGGCCGAGTCTTCATGTACATTTAAGGCAGACCTTGATAGATTCTTGATTGGTCAGGGTACGGAGTGATACGGGGAGAAGGCAGGAGATTAGAGCTGAGCGGATAATTGGATTAGCTACGATGAAATGGCGGAGCAGACATGATAGGCCAAGTGGCCCAATTCTGCTGCTATATCTTAGTCTTATGGCCGTATCTTATGTCAACATATACCACCTTGAGATTCCTTTTCTTGCAGGCATTCACAGTAGAACAAGTACAAAAGAGTCAGTGAAAAACCAGCCAGAAAGTCTGACAGAACAACCAGTGTGCAAAAGAAGGCAAAACGTGCACACATAAAAATAAATAAATAGATAATACCGAAAACATGATTTGTAGAGTGAAAGTGTGTCCTTAGGTTGTAAGCCTTTTCGAGCCATAGTGATCACCTGACCTTTCACCCTCCCTGACCCTGACCCAACACCCTTCATAGCCAGTGACTTATTTCAAAGTGAATTGCACATAGCAAGATCCCATGCGCCCAGATCCTCCCACAGCCCCTGTCAGTTGCTTCCTTGGTTATTCCATGGTCCCTTCTGCCTGTAACGTTCCATCCCCCCACCCAGATGGGGGAAGTTCAGCAGGATCCTTCCTACGTTCCCCTTCTAGCCCTCCAGAGGCACTGCTTTCCCCCAGCATTGCCCCATGTTTAATCAGGCCCTGACTCAGAAGGTGAAAGTCTTGAGTCTGAAGCACACTCAAACCCAGAAAGCATTCGGTCATCACTGAGGCTCCGAGTTTGTGTGAATGATTCTATGATGTGTTGTGGAGATGAATTGCAAATGCCTAAGGTATGTAATTGTGGCCGGGGAACTTCAGAGAACTGGATAAACTTACAGTACATAAAATGTGAGAGGAACTAGGCAGCATTTATAGAGGAACAAACAGTCAATGTTTCCAACCGAGATGCTTCATCGAGTTCATCAGAGAGAGATAAGAGCAAGATAAAAGGAAAGAGCTGGCAAGTGAAAGAAAGAGGAGAATGAAGGAAAGAGAGAAAAAATGAGAATGAGAGAGATGGAGAGAGTGGGAAGAAGAGGAAAGAGAGAGGGAAAGGGACTTATGATGGGATCCTTGAGATTTTGTTATAGTCATTGGGCAGAGCAAAGAATCGGGGTAAGGATTGCTGAAGAGATAGAAGTTGGAAATTGCAGAGCTAGAGGAAGCAGTTGGTCCAGAACAAGGTTGGACACTATTCCCATGCGGGAGTAACCTGGTTCACAGCCAGTTCATGCAGGGTGTGGGTCAGCAAGTGAGCACAGGTCCAGGCCTCAGCACCTACACATGGGGCATCACCAAGAGCTAGTTAAATGCTGAATGCACTCTTTGCTCAATGGTTTTGGCACGTGATTATTTTGTATATTTTTGGTGAGGGCACGTGGGCAGCATTGGGGAGGCTGGCATTTGTCTGTGTACACACTGGATCTTGGGTAATCACAAATCAATCACTCTGCTGGGCTGGGTCTGAAAGCTCTTCTAAATAGAGATGTACTCTTTGGAGTGAAGGAGAATGAGAAGGGAAATGACAGAGGTGTATGATAAACTGGGGAACAGCTTCTACCCCAGAGCTGTGGCCTCCATTACACCACTCCCACAGAACAATGAGTGAAACTGTGAGCACACACAAGGACTCAAATACTTGCATTAGCGGCACTTTGTGCATTACTGTGATATTCTGGTGCTGTTGCAACTTATTTTCTGCTACTTATCTATTTAATACTGTTTTTCTATCACTGTCTTGTTTTTATCTACCACTTTATTTAATTGCCTGAGAGGAAGCCAAACAGAGTTTCATTGTATCGATGTATAATGACAATAAAGATCATTCAATTCAATCCAATAAGAGTCGTAGGCAGGGTGGACAGCCAGTGCCTTATATTTATTTGTTTATTTAGAGATACAGTGTGGAAAAGGTCCCATCAGCCCCTTGAGCCGTACCGCCCACAGCCCCGGATTTAACCCTAGCCTAATCATGGGATAATTTACAATGACTGGTTAACCAAGGTCATCGGTCATTCCACAGGAAGGAGGTACAAACTCCTTAACAGAGGACGCTGGGACTGAACTCTGAACTAAGCTGTAACAGCATCGTGCTAACCGCTGCACTACCGCGGCGACGATTAACGCGAAAAGATGTACTTTTAAGTTGAATGGAGGAAAGTATAGGGGGATGTCAGAGGTAGTTTTTCTTGCATGGAGAGTGGTGGGTACGTGGAACAGCTGGCAGGGGTACTGGATGAGGCAGATACACTAGGAAGATCTAAGAGACTTAGAGCGGCACCTGGATGATAGGAAAACGGAGTGCTACATGGGAGGGAAAGACTAGTGGAAACTTGTCAAACTTCCTGTTTTTGTAGAAAGATCTATGCAATTTGAAATACCCAGGAGCAGCGGTATTTGTTGAATTACGCCGTGTTACATGGGGCAAGAATAAGGCAGAAATTGATGGGTACTTGACCAATGAGGGGGTTAAGGATTACAGTCTAGAAGAGAAACAGCCATGATAGAACGGGAGGTGTGGATTCGATGGACTGAATGGCCTGATTCTACCGGTAGTAATATATTACAAAGCCAGGGTTTGCAGGAGGAGCTTAGCACGGTTCAAACCTTGCTCAATCTTCATCACGAGGGGTTTTTTCTCTTTGGAGCAAAGGAGTATGAATACAGTGTATAAGATGGTAAGAGGCAGAGACAGAGAGGACAGTCAGTGCCCTTTTCCCAGGGCAGCAATGGCTAATATGAGAGGGTATACTTTTAAGGTGACTGTGGTTCAATCATAGAGTCATATAGCACGGAAACAGGGAATATGGCCCACGACCTCCACCCTGACCCACTGGCACATACTTGTATTAATCCCACCTTGGCAAACTGTTTCACCAATCCCGGTGCTTGCTTAGGCACTTGGTGAGGGCTAAGGTTTAATTGCTGGGCCTTTGCGCAGGCCCATGTTACTGAGTATTCCTACAGTGAGAGAAAAAGGGAGCCCATCATAAATCAAGAGTATTGAGTCCAAGAGTTGGGATGTTATGTTGAAGCTGTATAAGATGTTAGTGAGGCCTAATTTGGAGTATTGTGTGCATCACCTACCTACCAGAAAGCTTGCAATAAGATTGAAAGAGTGCAGAGAAAACTTACAAGGATGTTGCTGGGACTTGAGGACCTGCATTGTAGGAAAAGGTTGAAGAGGTTAGGAATTTATTCCTTTGAGTGGAGGAGAATGAAGAGAGATTTGATGGAGGTTTACAAAATGATGAGGGGTGTAGATAGGGTAAATGCAAGCAGGCTTTTTCCACTGAGCTTCAGTGAGTCCAGAGGTCATGGGTTGAGGGTGAAAGGTGAAATGTTTAAGGGGAAAGTGAGGGGAAATTACTTCATTCAGAGGGTGATGCAAGTGTAGAATGAGCTGCCATCGCAACTGGTGGCAGCCGATTTGATTTCAGCATTTAAGGGGAATTTGGATAGGTACCTGGATGGGTTCGAGGCCTATGGTCCGGGTACACATTGATGGGACTGGGCAGATTAATAGTTCAGCATGGACTAGATGGATTTAAGGGCCTACCTCTGTGCTGTAGTGTTCTGTGACTCTAAACGTTTAAACAAACAAACAAACAGGAAAGCAAAAACCCCAACATTCTGCCTACTTCCGCTTTCTCTGCTTTTGAAGTTTTGAGATTGATTCATTATATCAGGGCCCGGCATAGCTTTGAGGCCTGAGAAAGTTGGAGGGAAAGGATGAATTAAAGGCAAGTGACTCCTCGTTTGCAGACATTTACACACTGACCTGATCTTTGGTGGCCTTTAGCAGGAAGGAAATTCTCCCCACACACCTCATCTCTGCAGCTTCGACTTGACAGCAGCCCCAGAGCTGAGTAATCTTGTGACTCCGTGCTGAGGGAGCCCGTGGGTGGGGAATTCTTTCTGTCATCCGTACTCTTGTCAGCAGAAGAGGAAAGAACAGAATTTCTTTGGCTAATGCTGTTCCTCTTCTCTGGGTCAGTGGCTTGGAGGGGAAAGGCAGTGAGACCTGCACACAGTGAGACGGGGCTTTGCTGCAGCCTGTTCTCTCCCCAGAGACCAGTTTCATTCTGAATGTGTCAGCCTGTGGCTTACTGAGGGGCCTATCAGAATGCCAGCATCAGGCTGAGCACCACCATCCACCCACCCCTTCTTTCCCTTGCCTTCCTCAAAGGCTGATGATGAGCAGTCTATTCGTCCCGGCCACCTACCTGTCCCCAGACAGAGGAATAGTGAAGTAGAGTTCACGCTTTCACGGAACATTTAGGAATTTGATGCCAGATGGGTAGAAACTGTTCCCAAAATGCTGAGCGTGTACCTCCTCCCCAGTGGTAGTAATGAAAAGAAGGCACGTCCCAGATGGTGAGGGTCCAGACCCTGCCTGGCATTTTCCAGTTCTTTGAAATCCCCAGGGTGTGGGAGTGAGGCTGAATTGAGGATAGAGAATTGTCAGGGTTTGGGCATTGGAGGGGCAGGGGGCTTGGAGATGGGAATGCAGCCGGTCAGAAAGTGAGGGGTGCTGTCACCGATGGCTGAGAGTGTGGGAGTGAGAAGCTCAGCCCCTGGAGTCAGAGAGAGTCATACAGCATGGAACAGGCCCTTCAGCCCAATTCATTCATGCTGACAAAGGCGCCTACCTTCACCAATCCCATTTGCCTGCATTCAGCCGTTACCTCTCCAGACCTTCCCTGCTTATGTGTTGGCCCAAATATCTTTTAAACTTAACTCTGCCATTTCTTCTGCCAGCTTTTCCACTCTCTGTGTGGAGAACGTGCACACCCACATCTCACTAACCCTAACCTTTGGACTGTGGGAGGAAACCCACACGGGCCACAGGGAGAACATACAAACTCCTTACAGACAGCAGTGAGAATCAAACCTTGAACTGCCGCTGTACAGCGATTGCAGCACGAGGGGCCGTAAGGGCCTATTCCACACTGTACCCAAATAAACAAACAAACAAACAAATAAATGGGGGGGGGGGGGGAGTGGTTGGTAGGGAAAGCCAGGAGTGGGATTGTGCTAATGAAGCTGGTGGATCGTTGGAAAGGAAATGACCAGTGGTGACCTGTGAAAACCCATAAGAGCCTCGTCAGTAAATGTCAAACCTGTGACGCTGCGCACATCCTGTGAGTAAATAAAACAAGATGCTCTACTGTTGCCACCCCCGCTTCACCTTTTCTCAGTTCCACTCCAACGTAGAGTACCTTAGCTTGTTAGGAAAGATCCCACAGCCTCTGTTTCCAGCAGGGGTTCGCCCTGATGTCAAAAATAATCCCAGCACAATTCTCAATATTACAGGGCAGAATATGCTGCTGCACACTTTCGGAATGGATCCGAAGCACTGATTTTCTCTCTTTTTGCACCACTTTGTTAATGTTTATATTTCTTAGAAATTTTATCTCTGGCTACTGCAGAACAAAACATTTCATGACGTATTTCTGATTCTGATCGTGATTCTAACTGCTTACTAAATACAGTCCAGTTTTTTGCTAAGAAAAACGCACTTACAGGAGCATCACGGGCACAATGCAACATTCACAAGAAAAACATGAATCCCACATAATGAAAGTGACCAGGGCAGCATTTCTACGCTTAGAAAAAACTGCAAAGGTACATAATGATCCAGAGAAACAAATCCATGTATCTAAATCCAATAGACTAGATCACTGTAACGCAATCTCCACCGGCCTTCCAAAGCAATCTATTGACAAACTCCAACTCATTCAGAATGCAGTTGCTAGAACCTCAAGAGGATGGAACATACTTGTCCTACACTAGCTGCTCTGCATTGGCTTTCTGTATCTTTTATAATTGATTTTAAACTTCTCCTACTGGTTTTTAAATATCATCATGATCTGGAACTGGAATACATCACCGATTCGTTTTTGTCCCATAAGGCCTGTTCTGTCTTCTGCTGGTCTCTCAATCTCTCTCAAAAGGTAATTGACAGGTCAGCTTTCTGAACTACACTCCTAAACTGTGGAATTCAACACCTAAAACTCTAAGGAATGCAGAATCAGTTGATAGTTTTAAACACCGGCTCAAAATCTATTTATTCAATTTTCTTTTTAATTAACATCCTTTTGTCTTATACTTTCATGTTTATTTTTGTGTTTTATTTTCATATAGTATGTCCTTTTCTCCATTGTAAATCACTGTATGACATCATCTGTATGAACAGTGTTCTATAAATAAAGTTATTGATATTATTATCACAGAAATTAGACACAAGATTTACAAGAAAGAACACAATTAGAATTTAAAAAAGTCCCATTTGCAAAGTGATGAAAATGGTCATAGTGTGGTTGATATTTCAGATCAAAGCCCGAAGGCCATTGGGAATGTAAAATACTGCAAGTCCAGTTCACTGGTGACACCGATGGCAGGGGAGCCGCGTAACCTCGGTTGTTGCACAGAACAGGCCTTCAAGCCGCGACATTGCGTGTTATAGCTACCCAGGGGAGGAGGTGCCGGGGTGGCATGGGAGGTGCTCCAGAATCTGTGCTGGGTTGAGGGCTGACTCCGGCATTGCTCTCTGGTGTGCACTTCCGAAGCTGGATTGTTTCCGTCTGCAGCTGACCCAGTACGAGATGAGGAGCTGCTGCCTGTGTGTTCTTGCAGAAACATGGCTCCAGGGCACCATCAGCCTTCAGGGCACGCCACTCAGGGATTATTCGACTGCACGTGCTATCGTAACTGTATGGCGACATGTACCGTGCTTCGCATCTTGGCTCCAAGGAATGCTGTTTTGTTTAGCTGGATATATGTGTATGATTGAATGAAGAGTAAACTTGAGCTTGAAGGTCAATCAGACGTCCGGAAGTCGAGGCCCGAAGCCCGGGATCTTTAGGACTGCAAGTCCTCTCGGAAAGCTGAAGGCCTAATGTCTGCATCCTGAGTCGACTGCAGGCTGGAGGCCTGGAGGTGGAGCTAAAGAATACCTGTGAGTCGAGAGGTAAAGAGCTTGTTTTGCTGTTGTTTGTTGATGCTTGCGTTGTTCTGCAGACACGGCAGGCGTGCTGTGTTGGCAAAACTCAAAGGCGGCTCCCAGCAGCCTCCTTCTGTTGTGCTGGTTGCTAAAGCAAATGATGCATTTCACCGACACACACAAGATGCTGGTGGAACGCAGCAGGCCAGGCAGCATCTACATGCATTGTCAGGATGCAGTTCACTGCAGGTTTGAATGGACATGCAATAACTAACTGAATCAGAATCTGAATACAGATCTGATTACTGTTATTTCCTGAAGCAAATGGCTGAAGGGAAGCAACTGTTCCTGAACCTGGTGGTGTAGGACATTGGACAGGAAAAGGACTGTTCTTGAAGCCGGTGCTGTGGGACTTCCAGTCTTCTCCCTGTAACCTTTGATGCCTTGCCCAATCAAGAAGAACCTATCAACCTCCGCCTTAAATATACCAACTGACCAGGGCTCCAGAACTGCCTGTAGTAATTCACCACCCTCTGGCTGAAGAGATTTCTCTGCATCTCTGTTTTAAATGTATACCCCTCTAACCTGAGGCTGAGTCTTCTTGGCCTAGTCTCTCCACACCACGGGAAACATTCTTTTCACATCTAGGCCTTACAATATTCCAAAGGTTTCAATTAGATACCACCACCCCTCATCCTTCTACATTCCAGCGAGTACAGGCCCAGAGCCATCAAACGTTCCTCATATGATAACCCTTTAACTCCTGGAATCATCCTTGTGAACCTCCTCTGAACCCTCTTCAGCGCCAGCACATCTTTTCATAAATAAGGAGCCCAAAACTGTCCACAATACTCAAGGTGAGGCCTCACCAGTACCTTATAAAGCCTCAGCATCACATCCCTGCTCTTGTATTCTTGACCTCTTGAAATGAATGCCAACATTGCATTTGCCTTCCTCACCATCGATTCTATTTGCAAGTTAACTTTTAAGGCATTCTGCATGGGGAAAACCCAAGTACCTTTGCATCTCAGATTTTTGGATTTTTTTCCCCCCATTTAGAAACTAGCTGCACATTTATTTTGACTACCAAAGTGCATCATCATGTATTTTTCAACACAATATTTCATTTGCCACTTTCTTGCCCATTCTCCTAATCTAAGTCCTTCTACAGCCTATATGTTCCTTCAACACTAACTGCCCCTCCACCAATCTTCGTATCATCTGCATACTTGGTAAGAAAGCCATCTATTCCATCATCTAAATCATTGATATACAGCATAAAAAGAAGTGGTCCCAACACCAACCCCTGTAGAACACCACTAGTCACTGAAAAGGATCCTTTTATTCCCACTCACTGTCTCCTACTAATCAGCCAATGCTCTAACCATGCTAGTAAATTTCCTGTAATACCATGGGTTCTTAACTTGGGGAGCAGCCTCATATGTGGCACCTTGTCAAAGGCCTTCTGAAAATCTAAATATACAACATCCACCACATCCCTTTTATCTGCCCTACTTGTATTCTCCTCAAAAAATTCCAACAGATTTGTCAGGCAAGATTTTCCCTTAAGGAAACCATGCTGACTTTATCCTGTCTTGTCTTGTATCACCGAGTACTCCATAACTTCATCCGTAACAACTGACTCCAACGTCTTCCCAACCACTGAGGTCAGGCTAACTGGACTATAATTTCCTTTCTGCTGCCTTCCTCCTTTCTTAAAGAGTGGAGTGACATTTGCAATTTTCCAGTCCTCTGGAACCATGCAAAATCCCATGACTCTTGAAAGATCATTACTAATGCCTCCACAACCTTACTGTGACCTCTTTCAGAACCCTAGGGTGCAGTCCACCTGGTCCAGGTAATTTATTTACCTTTAGGTTTTTCAGCTTTTTTGATCACCTTCAATAGTAATTGAATAGTAATAGTAACTGCATCCACTTCTCTTACCTCACACACTTCATCATCTGGCACACTGCTAGTGTCTTTCACAATGAAGACTGATACAAAATACTCACTTAGTTCATCTACCATCTTCTTAACCCCGTTACTTCTCCGGCCTCATTTTCTAGCGGTCTTACATCCACTCTCATCTCTCTTTTTGTTGTATACTTGAAAAAGATATTTCTATCCACCTTGATATTTTTTTCTAGCTTGCTTTCCAATTTCACCTCCTAACAATTCTTTTAGTTGCTTTCTGTAGGTTTTTAAAAGCTTCCCAATCCTGTATCTTCCCACTGATTTTTACTTTGCTGTACGCCTTCTCTTTTGCTTTTACATTAGCTTAGCCTTTCCTTGTCAGCCACGGTTGTACTATTTTGCAATTTGATTACTTCTTCATTTTTTTACATTAACAGAATCCCTAATAAAATCTAAGATATATTTTCCCTCAGTAGGCTAAAGCATAAGCTGCTCTAAAAAGCCTTCCTCATTCTCTCCAGAAACTCAAGCCATCGCTGCTCTTCTGCCATCCCTGCCAGCATCTCCTTTGAAGGGCTCAGAAGGCCAAGAAACAGAAGAGAACAGCAGCAGTAATAGGGGAGCGTATAGTTCGGGGGACAGACAGGTGATTCTGTGGATGCAAATAGGAAACATGGATGGTAGCTTGCCTCCCAGGTGCAAGGGTCCGGGATGTTTCTGAACTCGTCCACGAATATCCTGAAAAAGGAGGGAGAGCAGTTAGAATCAGTTTACATATTGATGCCAATGACATAGGTAGAAAAATGCAGGAGGTCCTGAAAACAGAATACAGAGAGCAGGACCTCAAGGCTAGTAATCTCGGGGATTGCTCCCTGTGCCACGTGACAGTGAGGATAAGGATAGAATAAGGTGGTGGATAAATACATGGCTGAAGAATTGGAGCAGGGGGCAGAGGTTCCAATTTATGGATCATTGGGACCACTTCTGGGGAAGGTGTGACCTGTACAGAAGTGACAGATGGACTTGAATCTGAGGGGGAACGGTATCCTTCCGGGTGAATTTGCTAGAGCTTTTGGGAGTGGTTTAAATTAATATGTCAGGGGAATGGGGACCAGTGTGATAGAGCTGAGGGTGAGCCAGCAGGTTTACTAGTAGATGATGTAATATGTAATATGAACATACGGAAGAAAAAGCCAATGATTGGCTGCAGACAGAGCAAAGAGTTAAGTTGTACCACAGAGGCAAAATTCATAAGGGTGAAGAATGAAGTTCTGAAGGTGTTGTATTTAAATGCATTTAGCATTCGGAATAATGTGGACAAATTCATGGCGCAGTTTGAGATTGGTCAGTATGATGTTGCAGACATCAATGAGTCGTTGCTGGAAGTTCACAGTTGGGTCTATTTTGTATCAAAAGAATAGCCAGGAAGGTGTGACTCCATTGCTAAGAGATAGAATCTCAGGAGTACGTTCAGCCAGAGACTCATTCCACCGAGATGTAACACTGTGCGTCATATGAAGTCATTCCTGCCTGTGGCCATCAAACTTTACAACTCCTCCCTCAGAGTGTCAGACACCCTGAGCCAATAGGGTGGTCCTGGACTTATTTCCACTTGGCATGATTTACTTATTATTATTTAATTATTTATTGTTTTATATTGCTATATTTCTACACTATTCTTGGTTGGTGCGATTGTAACAAAACCCAATTTCTCTCGGGATCAATAAAGTATGTCTGTCTGTCTGTCTGTCTGTCTGTACATCTTTAGAAAGAGGTGACATAGGGTCAGAGAATGTTGAATCTTTGTTGAGTTCAGAAACTGCACGGATAAAAAAAACCATTATGGGAATCATATAGGCTTCCAAATAATAGCCAAGATGTGGGGTTGAGGTTGCAAAGGGAGCTGGAAAAGGAATATAATAAGGGTAATGCCATAATTGTAATGGGGGACTTCAATGTGCAAGGGGATTGGGAAAAGCAGGTTGGTGGTGGATCGCAAGAGAGGGAACTTGTTGAATGCCTGCAAGATGGCTTTTTAGAGCAGCTTGTGTTTGAGCCTACTCAGGGAAAATATATCTTAGATTTTATTAGGGATTTTATTAATGTAAAGGAATCCCGAAGTGGCAGTGGTCATAATATGATTAAATTCATACTGCAATTTGAGAGGGTGAAGCATAACTCACATGTATCAGTATCACAATGGAATAAAGAGAATTACAGAGGATTGGAAAAGGATACTGATGGAGATGATGGAAGAGCAGAGATGGCTGAAGTTTCTGGGAATAATTCACAAGGCGCAGGATAGATATGTCCCACAGAAGAAGTTGCTCTCAAATGGAAGGGGTAGGCAACCGTGACTAACAAGGGATGTTAAGGACTGCATAAAAGCCAAGCAAAGGGCATATAGGGTAGCAAAAGTGAGTGGGAAGTTGAATGATTGGGAAACTTTTAAAATCCAACAAAAGGTAACTAAAAAGCTATAAAGACAAAATATGAAATATGAGAGTAAGCTAGCCGATAATGTAAAGTAGGATTCTAAATGCTTTTACTGTTCAATAAAGAATAAAAGGGAGGTGAGAGTTGATATTGAACCACTGGAAAATGATGCTGGTGGGGTAGTAATGGGGGAGACAAAGAAATGGCAGATGAACTTAATGAGTACTTTGCTTCAGTCTTCACTGTGGAAGATACTAACAGTGAGCCAGAGATCCATGAGTGTCAGGGAGCAAGAGTGAGTGCCATTGCTATGACAAAGGAAAAATTTCCAGGCAAACTCAAAGGCCTTAAGGTGGATAAGTCAACTGGACCAGATGCACTACATCCCTGAGTTCTGAAAGAGGTCGCTGAAGAGATAACACAAGCATTGGTCAGGATCTTTCAAGAACTCTGGCATGGTTCCAGACGACTGGAAGATTGCAAATGTCACTAAACTCTTTAAGAATGGAGGAAGTCAAAAGAGAGGAAATTATAGGCCAGTTAGCCTAACCTCAGTGGTTTGAAAAGTGTTAGAGTCTTTTATTAAGGATGAGGTTTCGGGGTACTTGGAGACTAATGATAAAATAAGTCAAAGTCAGCATGGCTTCTGTAAAGGGAAATCTTGCCGGACAAATCTGTTAGAATTCTTCAAGGAACTAACAAGCAGGGTGGACAAAGGAGAGGCCTCAGACAGGATGAAGAGGTCAATACTCCCCAATGCCATTAGGCTTTACAATTCAACCGCCAGGACTTAAGAACTTTTTAAAAGCTATTATTAATGCTTTTTGAGATAGTGATTTAGATGCATATCATATTTTTTACTGAGTTAAGTATTGTATGTAATTAGTTTTGCTACAACAAGTGTATGGGACATTGGAAAAAAAGTTGAATTTCCCCATGGGGATGAATAAAGTATCTATCTATCTATCTATCATTTGCTTGAATTTTTAGAAGGCATTTGATAGGTGCCTCACATGAGGCTGCTTAACAAGATAAAATGCTATGGTGTTCAATGAAATATACTGGCATTCCTAGCGGAATGGCTGACAGGTAGGAGGCAGCGAGTGGGAATGTAGGGGACCTTTTCCAATTGGCTGCCAGTGACCAGTGGAGTTCCTCAGGGGTCAGAATTGGGACCACTACCTTTCACATTGTTTGTCAGTGATTTATATCATGGAGTTGATAGCTTTGTGGCAAAGTTTGCGGATGATACGAAGATGGGCAGAGGGGTAGGTAGTGCTGAGGAAGCAACGCGATTGCAGCAGGATTTAGACAAGTTAGACGAACGTGCTAAATAGTGGCAAATGGAATACGGTGTTGGAAAATGTACGGTAATGCATTTTGGTAAAAGGAACAATAGTGCAGACTGTTATCTAAATGGGGAGAAAATTCAAAAATCAGAGGTGCAAAGGGACTTGGGAGTCTTCGTGCAAGTCTCAGAAAGTTACTTCACAGGTAAAGAAGGCAAATGCAATGTTGGCATTCATTTCAATGCAAATAAGATATAAAAGACAAGGAGATAATGTTAAGCCTCTATAGGATACTAGTATTGCCAACAGTTTTGGGCCCCTTATCTCAGAAAGGATGTGTTGTCATTGGAGAGGAGGTTCATGAGGATGTTTCCAGGAATGAGGGGGTTAACATATGAGGAATGTTTGGCAGCTTTAGGCCTGTACTCACTGGAATTTAGAAGAACGTATGGGGATCTCAGTGAAACCTACTGAATGTTGAAAGGACTAGATAAAGTGGATGTGGAGAGGATGTTTCCTCTGGTGGGGGGAGGGGTAGCGTGAACTAGAGGGCACAGCTTCAAAATTGAGGTGCGACGTTTTAGAACAGAAGTAAGAATTTTTTTTTAGGCAAGGAGTGGTGAATCTGAGGAATACTCTGCCACACTCTATGGTGGAGGCCAAATTCCACGGGGTATATGCAAAGTGGAAGTTAGTAGATTCCTGATTGGTTGGGACATCAAGGGATATGGTGAGAGCGCATGTGTATGGGGTTGAATTCGATGCCAGGTTCAGCAATACTGAAATGCCAGAACGGACTCAATGGGCCGATCATCGGCCTAATTTTGCTTCTGTGTCTCCTTCCAATTTACTTCGGCCAACACCAGTCTCATACCACTGTAATTTCCTTTACTACTGCTATGTCAAACTTTACTTTCTCCCTATCAAATTTCAAGTTGATCTCTGTTTCCTGAGGGTTCCTTTACCTTAAGCTCCCTAATCACCTCTTGTTGATTAGGTAACAGCCAATCCAGTACAGCTGATCCCCTAGTAGGCTCAATGACAAACTGCTCTAAAAAGCCATCTCTTAGGCATTCAACAAACTCACTCTCTTGAAATCAATTACTAACCCAATTTTCCCCATCAACTTGTATGTTAAAATCTCTTATGACTACCATAGCATCGCCCTTTTGACACGCCTGTTCTATTTCCTGCTGTAACCTGTAGTCCACCTCCCAGCCACTGTTGGGAGGCCTGTATATAACTGCCATCAACGTCCTTTTACCCTTGCAGTTTCTTAACTCAACCTACAAGGATTCAATATCTCCCGAACCTATGTCGCATCCTTCTACTGATTTGATGCATTCTTTACCAGTAGAGCCATACCACGCCCTCTGCCTACCTTCCTATCACTCTGATATAATGTGTAACATTGGTTGCAGTGGATAACAATGAATGTGCATTTAGGAGTCAGATGGCAGAGGGGAAGAAGCTGTTCCAGAATCGCTGAGTGTGTGCATACGTCCTTCTCGATGGCAACAATGAGAAGAGAACATGTTCTGGTTGATGGGGGTCCTTAATAATGGACATTGCCACTCTGAGGCACCAGTCCTTGATACCACGGAGGCTAGTACCTAACTAATTTTACCATTCTGTAGCTTGTTTCGGTCCTGTGCAGTGTTCATTTCGAATGAATAGCTGTGCAGTAGCAAAGGTATGTGCATTTCAGCTACCGTACGGCCGTGCACCTGCACAGCTTACAGGGAACGGTGGGTGTGGTGTGTCCAGGGAGGGGTGACACCTCTGGTGACTGGGCTTGTCGTGTCCATTCTAGGGCAGCTCACCCACCTTTGGTCCCCAGCGGATACTCAGCTCTCGTGAGGGTAGCCGGCGGGTCTCGTACCCCACTGCCTATCCTGGCAAAGTGAAGTCAGCTCCAGCAGCGAGGCGGATGTGATGAACAGTGAGATTCGTCAGCCAGGAAGGCGGTTCTGCAACGCTCCGCGGAGAGCGAAGTACACGACGAGGCACAGAAGAAGCCACGGCCATCCACTGCAACTAAGGAAGACCCCAATCTGTGACGACTACTCGTACCACTGGACCCCGACAGTTCTGAGATTGAGGGAGTGGGACTGCCTCAGTGCCACAGCTTTTCCACTTCAAAGACTCGCCCGCGCAGGTTTCCTGTAGTCGTTGGATACCGAACTGTCCTGAAGTTTGAACAAAGGAATGCCATTTTGACATAGGGCCCACTGCCAGGGGCGCTCATAGAGGCAGATACATTAGGGATATTTAACAGACTCTTAGACATGGATGAAAAAAAAATGGAGGGCTATGTGGAAGGGAAGGGTTAAATTGATCTTCGAGCAGGTTAAAAGGCTGGAGCTTTAATCTACTCTAACATTGTGACCCAAAGAGTCTGTTTTGTACAGGTGTCCCCCGCTTTACGAATGTTCGCTTTACGCCACTTCGCTTTTACAAAGGACCTACATTAGTAACCTGTTTTTGCATTACAAAGAGAATTTTCGCTTTTAAGAACATTTTTCCCATATCAATTAATGGTTCTTCACTTTACCCTATTTCGGCTTAAGAAAGGTTTCATAGGAACGCTCTACCTTTGTAAAGGGGTGGGGGAGACATCTGTACTATGCTCTATGAAGCTTCTCCTGATGACTACAGGACAGAATGCCAAGAGGTTAATTTCCCTGAAACACACACAAAATGCTGGAGGAACTCAGCAGGCGAGGAAGCATCTATAGAAGAAAGTACAGTCCACGTTTCAGGCTGAGACCCTTCTCCAGTCCTGCCGGAGGGTACTTTTTTCTATAGATGCTGCCTGGCCTGCTGAGTTCTTCCAGAATCTGCAGATTTTCTCTTGTTTGTGATGAGGTTAATCTCCCTCCAGCCCTGATGTGCACGCAGTGAGTGGGAGAGGGGGAGAGCAGCAAGGTCGCAGGAGAACTCAATCTGGTAGTGGACTTGCCCAGCTTCCTACCACCTCCTTACCACCATGGTTTGACATTTCACAGCCCTGAAACAGGGAGGGGAGAGTGGGAAACCAGAGGGCATTTCCCCTGCTGAAACCAGTCAGGAAGTTTCCACACGGTTCAGAACCCTGCAGCCTCAGCACTTTCCAAGGAGTCCTGGGTCACCTGTGAGGGGGCGGAGCCGGGCGTGTGGTTTCCTGGTTTGTGTCGGCCAAGCATCAGTGCAGGTTCAGGAAACAAGCCACAACCTATCGATCGTGTAGCTCCCAGGCCACGGTGGAGACAGTCAGCGGCTCAGGCAGGTTCGGAGGCCTGTGCGAGTCTGGAAGACGCAGCCTGGAGCCCTAACCTGCTGCAGGTCAGTGCGCAGATTCTGTAGGTCAGCTTCGGTGCTCTGAAGATGTTGAAATGGTTTATTTGTCACATGGACATCGAAACAAACAGTGAGCTGCTTGCATCACCGACCAACGCAGACTGAAAATGTGCTGGGCCAGTCCGTGAGTGTCACCACCAGCTCTGGCACCTACACAGCATGTCCACAACTCACTAACTATCAGACGTACATCTCTGGACTGTGGGAGGAATCTTATGATCACGTACAATCTCACTACAGACCGTGGTAGGTATTGAGCTCTGATCACTGGTGCAGAAAAGTGTTTTGCTAGCCGCTAAGTTACTCTGCTGCCCCATGACTCTGTGTCGATAAAGAGCATTTAGAAAATGTTACTCTGGTAGAGTTTCTTTAGGGAACTATCAACTAAACTGCCTTTAACTGCCAAATACCTAAATACAGATCTCTGTGGTTTCATTTCCTAATACCCTCTCTCACACAACTCCAGAAAATCATCAAGAAAGTTCTTAAATGAAAGCAAAACCGAAGGATGTGGACACTCCAAGCAATACCATAAACTTTTGAAAATGTTATCTGTCAGAGAGAGTTCATCAATGCGGTCAGCACACTTTCCTCCAAACAAGTGGATGTGTGAGAGAAGGTTAAATTTTCATTCACCCATCACATGAATACAGCCAAATGAAACAGCATTCCTCTGGCACCAAGGTGCAGGACACAGTACCAACAGTCACACACAACACATACAGTACAAGACCTTAAAATATAGGAGCATAATTAGGCCATTTGGCCCATTGAAACTGCTTCACCATTTCATCATGGCTGATCCATTTTCCCTCTCAGCCCCAAACAGCACCCATAGTTATGACAGCAGAAAAAACAGAGTCATTAAAAACAATATCAGTACAAGCTCCTGAGTGGCATGGCCTGACAGCTGAAGGAGCATGGGATGTTGTCTTGGAGCCACGTTTCTGCAAGAACAAGCATGCAGCAGTTTTTCATCTCATGCTGGGTCAGCCGAAGAGGGAATCCATCCAGCTTGTTTTCCATTGAGCAAATACTGGAGGGCAGCATCAACAGGAAGGGCCAGCCCGGATTCCAGCACACCCACTTCTTCCCTCTCCCACACCGCCTCCAGTAACCCCTCTCCCAGGTAGCTTCTCTGGTGACCCCGCGACTGAGGGCCTGGTCCGCGCAATAACTGAGGCAACACAGCTCCTCTGCTGCCAGCCTCACCAATGATCCAGACTTCCGGTATTCTAGATGACCACTGTCCAACGGTGTCTTGTGATCGCAGTCATACAGCATGGAATGAGGCCTTTTGGCCAGCCCAGTTTCCCATTAAGCTATTGCTCGTGTTTGACGTATACCCTTCAAAACCTCTCCTATCCACGCCAGAATCAGGTCCTTTATCACTGACTGACACTGTCCATTGACGTTGGCCTGAAACATTGACTGTTTATTCCCCCTCCACAGACACTGCCTGAGTTCCTCCAGTGTTCTGTGTTTGATGACATGAAATTTGCTGTTTTGTGGGTCCAAGTACCTTCTAAATGTTATTAGTCGACATTCTTCAGCCCCTTCCTCGGGCAGCTCCTTCACATCCTCACCATCCTCTGGGTAGTAAAATTGCATGCCCCTCCGGTTGATATTGAATCTTTACACCCTCACCTTAAAGCTATTCCCTCAGGTTCTTGATTCCCTAACCCGGTGTGCCCTTTGTGTTTTTATACATCTTTCAGACCACTTTTCAGTCTCCTAACTCCAGTGGATAGTGCAGGAGTACGTGCTGAGGGACGCACTCAAACTCGGTGCAGCCACTGCAAGGGCCCGGTGGGGAAGGACCACAGTCTAGGGTCCTTCTCCCGTGGGAGTTGAGGGGTGGGTGGCGGGGTGTATACCCCTAAACCACTGTATGTAAATATGGAATAACAGAGTGCCACCTGGGTGGTCAAAGTGTGGGAATGTAAAGACTGTAATCGAAACATTTGTAAAGGACTGAGAGTCATGGAATGGTTTATTGTACCTAATTTTATTTTTGAATAAAGTATATTTTGATTAAATTTTAAAAAAACTCCAGTGGATAGAGTTCCAGCCTGCTCAACCTCTCTCCATAATAGCATCCCTCAAGTCCATGCATTACCTGCGCAAATCTATAAATTTACTTATCAACATATAGCGCAGAAAAGACCTTTCCAGCCCTTTGCTCCTTCAAATCAACAAATCTCATACCACTTGTGGTTGATGGTAAACCTGATTCTGATTCTCAAAACATAAATCAACCATAAATTATACACAATTTTTACAAGAAAGGGCACAATTCCAACCCCAACCATCTGGCTCATGAACTTCACTCTCCCCAACATTAAACTCACATCAAATCTCACTGCAACTTATGTTCTCAATACTTCATTTATTATTGTTATTATGACTTTTTTTCCTTTCTTTATTGAGATACAGCACAGAATCGGCCCTTCAATCAGCCACCTGTCAGTCCCCCAAATTAACCCTAGCCTGATTATGGGACAATTTGCATTAACCAATTAACCTACCAATAGGTACATCTTTGGAACGTGGGAGGAAACCAGAATTCCTGGAGGAAATCCACGTGCTCACCGGGAGAATGTACAAATTCCTTACAGGTAGCAGTGGGAATTGAACCCAGATTGCCCGTAGTATAAAGTGTGCTAACCACTCCGGTTCCGTGCCATCTGAATCTCCTCAGTCTTCTAACAAAAGATGGAATGTACTTTCACTAAAGGGGGTCGAAGAACCCTGAACATTGACCGAACTAGAGTAAGAAACGACAAGGAGTGATGTGTAACATAAGGGAAAGGAAGAGGAACAAGAATAGGCCATTCGCTCCCTTGACACTGTTCTAACTTGGCTGATTCATACCGGCTCGCAATGCCACTTTCATTGACTTTGCCCCTACAACCCTCCTGACTAAAGAGTTCCAAGGATTCAGAATCCTCTAGGACAGGAGGTTCTTCCTGAAGCCCAACTTAAGAAGGCACTGTGGTCAGTATGGACTGGCTGGGCCAAATGGCCTGTATCCATGTTGTATTGCTCAATGATTTTATCTGGAGGGAGGAAGGGGGAGATTGGGTGACACATAATCTGCTGGAAGAACTCAACAAACTATCCTTGATATCAAAACTCTCCACCATTAGCCCTGATGGAAGGCTTTGACCTGAAGCTTCGACATTTCCTCTCCTCTCGCAGAGGCTGCTCGACCTGCTGAGCTTTTCAGCAGATCACGTGTGGCTCCAGGTTCCATGGTCTGCAATCTCTTGTGCCTCGGAAGGGGATGGTTTAATGTCAGCCAACGTGGACTCCCAGCAACTTTTCCCATCCTGGTGTCTCAGGTCAGGCAAACCTTCTTTCCCCACACCCATGGTTAAAATTCAAGCTCAGGAGCTTGTGACCATTCACACTACAGTCACATTCTGACTGTGGTTAAACTCTTGCCCCATTTTGAATTGATGCTGAGTGCAAAAGCAACAGTTCATGAGTGCCTGGGGCGTTTCTGCAGTCAATCTGGCAGCGTCGGGACAGTGTGGAATCAGGTTACGGAGAAGGGACTGCAGAAAGTGAGGCTGCTGCAGCACCAGGTTGAAAGTCAGAGAGTCACTGAGAGATGATTGCAGAATGGACTTATAACCTTAACATCCACAAAATACTCTATACTTAGATAATAAGTTTACTTTGAATATTTGCCAGGCCAAGTGCACGCTACTTGATGACTATGACTATGGAATTAGCTTCATTCAGTGAAAAGAGGTCAATGCTTGCACAGGAATCTCTTATTTCTTGTTGTGGAAGAGTATGAATACCGTAATTCCACCAGGGATGGTTCCAAGCCAGGCTGAGAAAGGAGGAGAGTTGGGTATGGTGCTAGCAAACCCTATCTCGTAAAAACCCAGAGCTACAAAAATGCCAACAGAGGCTCCAAGATCCTCATTGCTGGGAGGGGAAGGATCTCTGAAGGTGGGCCACACCTGGGGACAACTCCAAAGACTGGTCCAGGACAAATGACTCTGGTGAACTGTTGGGTGACGGGCTGCAGAAGAAGTGATTATTAATGTACAGCAACTCGGCCTTTTCTCCTTGGAGTGATGGAATATGAGAGGTGACCTGATAGAGGTGTATAAGATGATGAGAGGCATTGATAGTGTGGATAGTCAAAGGCTTTTTCCCAGGGCTGAAATAGCTAAAACGAGACAGCATGGTTTTAAGGTACTTGGAAGTAGGTACAGAGGAGATGTCAGGGGTAAGTTTTTTTACTCAGAGAGTGGTGAGTGTGTGGAATGGGCTGCTGGCGACGGTGGTGGAGGCAGATACGATAGGGTCTTTTAAGAGACTCTTGGATAGGTACATGGAGCTTAGAAAAATAAGGGGTTATGGGTACCCCTAGGTAATTCCTAAAGTAAGTACATGACTGGCACAGCATTGTGGGCTGAAAGGCCTGTATTGTGCGTAGGTTTTCTATGTTTCTATTCTTAGACCACACAGCAGACAGCTCTACAGCAGAATACAAGCCTTTCAGCCGACAATGTTGTGCATCCTTTTAGCCTACTCCAGGATCAATCCACTCACCACTCTCTGCGTAGGAAAACCTACTGAATGTACCCCCTCAATACATTCCTCCAATCAGATTAAAATTATGCCTTCTTATATTAGCCATTGCTGCACTGGGAGAAAGGCACTGACTGTTCCCCTCATCAACTTGTACACCTCTATCAAGTCACCTCCTTCATTCCAAAGAGAAAAGCTCTCGATCGCTAAACCTTTCCTCACAACACTTGCTCTTCAATCCAGGCACCATCTATCAGATCTTCTCTGCACCCTCTCTACAGCCTCCACATCCGTCCTATAATGAGGTAACCAGAAGTGAGCACAGTACTCCAAGTGTGTTCTAACATAAAGCTGCAACATTGCCTCGAGGCCTTTGAGGTCAATCCCCTCCCTCATGAAAGCCAACACACCACATGCTTCTTATCCAACCTATCATCTTGTGTGGAAACTTTGAGGAATCTAAAGGCGTGCAGCCTATGCAGAGGAGTGGTTGATATTTGGAAAATTCTGCCGAAGCAGACACAGTCACTAATTCTAAAGAGTACTTAGACAGTGAAGTTGGCAAGTACAGAGGGATATGTCCTGATGAAGGTGTGTGATTAGGGCTGAAGGGTCTGTCACTGTGCTGTATGTCTATATCTCTATGTTATAGTTCATCGGCCTTCATAAATCAGCTAATTGAGTACAGGGGTTGGGATGTTATGCTGAAGCTGGTGTAGAATTGATTGTGGATTTCAGGGAGGGGAAGTCAAAGGAACTCACACCAGTCCTCAATGAGGGGTCAGAGTGGAAAATGTGAGCAGTTTTGTTGACCGTTTTGGCCCAACACCCTTCATCAGGACTGGAAAGGAAGGGAGAAGCCAGAATGCGAAAGGGCTGGGAAAGGGAGGAGAGCAGGCTGGCAGGAGGTAGGCAAGAGCGGGAGGAGCGGGGGATGAAGTAAAACACAGTGAGGTGAGAGGTGGAAAATGTAAAGAGTTGATCGAGAAGTTGAGGAGAGTGGACCATGGGGGAAAAAAGGATGAGGGTGACAAGAGGGTCCTAAGGCTTCAGTACCTCCTGCCCAATGGTAAAAGTGAGAAGAGGGCACAGGCTGTTTGAAAAAGGATGCTGTTTTCTCGAGGCAGTGCTCCGTGCCAGTGTGCATAATGACTGGGCTGAGGGACATCTTTCCGTGCTGTCTAACTCCATGCCTATGATTGGAACGTTGTAGCCATGAGGAAAAGCTGAAGTTATTTTTCTTTGCTACAGGAGACTGAGAGGGGGCTTCACTGAGGTGTATCAAACGAGAGGTCTGACTAGGAAAGACCCGTACCCCATAGTGCCGGAAATCAGGCCAGACATTTAGTGCGCAGAATTTGGGAGGTTAGTGTGACGCTATTACAGCTCAGGGTGTTCGGAGTTCAATTCTGACGCCGTTCCGTAAGGAGTCTCTGTACGTCCTCCCCATGGGTTTCCCCCGCGTGCTCCGTCCGGTTCCCTCCCACAGTCCAAAGGTGTACTGGGCAGCTTAATTAGTTACTGTAAATTGTCTTGTGATTATGTTTGAGTTAATCAGACTCTTGGGTTGCTGGGTGCACAGCTCAAAGGACCAGAAGGGCCTATTCCACACTCTATCAACACAATTAATAAATAAATAAACAAAGTGGGGGGGGGGGGGCTTGTGAACTCACTGCCTTGAGAGTGTGGGAGGGCATGAAGTTGTATCACATTTTAACCCTGGCTGGGTGCGTCCTTGAGCAGAAGTGAAGCAGGGTGGGGCGGGGGGGGGGGGGGGAGTGTTAGTCTGCTTTGAACCAGCACCAATTTGACGCGCTGGGAGGCAGATGTTGCCGCCATTCTCTTAACCATAACCCTCACCAGAAATGGAAAAGGGGTGAAACTAGCATGGGGGGGGGGGGGGGGGATGAGTGCCAAAGAGCAGAGGGAGGAGAAGGTGGCGCGTGTGAAACACTCGGCCGGAAAGATTGGGGAAATTTGATGGACAGATGGCAAGGGAAACCACTGGGCAAGAACGGAAGAATGAGTGGCCTGTGCCCCTGCAGGCATGTTAAACCTTGTGTTCCAGCGAGAGATGGAGTCCTGCCGTGACTGGCTCAGCAGCGCCATCTGCAGGCTGCATCAGAAACTGTACCGTCTGTCGGAGCACTGGTGCTCCTTAAAAGTTAAGAGAGGAGGCTGCTCCTCTCTCACTCCTTCCCCTCTGCCTGTCTCTCATTTTGTCTCCCCCTATCTCAGCTCTCTGTCTTTCTATTACTTAATCTCTCCCATCTTTCTCTCTCCCGCTCTCTCACAACCCGGCTAAAAGTATTCACAGGCCGACAGTGGTACCTACAAACCTCCTCTTTAAATACAGGTAATAACGTGGCCTGCACAGCTACACGTGGCAATGAACTCCACAAATTTACCACCGTCTGGGTAAAGAAATTCCTCTTCATCTGTCCTAAAGAGATGTCCCTCTGTTCTGAGGTTGTGCCCACAGGTCCTAGACTCTCCCACTATAGGAAACATCCTCTCCATTCTGTCTAGGCCTTTCACTATTCTATAGATTTCAATGAGATCACCACCCTCCTCCCGTTTTCTTAAATTCAGGCCCTGAGCCATCAAACGCTTCTCATATGATAACTCCTGTATAGAGTTAAACTGCAGTGGCAAGCTCATCCGATTTGCCTACACTTCGCACATGTCCATTTAAAACTTTCCTATCCATCGAATTGCCCAAGCATCCTTTTAATATACCTGCCTCAGCCATTTTCTCTGGAGCAGGGTCTTGACCCGAAACGTTGACTGCTCGTTTCAAAGGATGCTGCCCGACCTGCTGAGTTCATCCAGCTTGTTTGTACGTGTTGATCTGACCACGGCATCTGCAGTGTTTACTCGACGCTGTTGTTAATTTGGAAGGTGCGCATTTGGTGACCGTGGCTGCCCCCTTATGGCCACAAGCGGGAATTACAAGGTTGTAGCACAAAGCCGAGAAAATCTGCAGATGCTGGAAATCCCGACAACACACACACAATACTGGAGGAACGCAGCAGGCCAGGCAGCATCTATGGGGGAAAAAAAAAGTACAGTCGACGTTTCGGGTCGAAACCCTTCGGCAGGACTGGATTTCTAGCATCTGCAGACTTCTCTGGTCTGGAAATCCTGAAGAAGGATCTCAGCCGGGGAAGTCAGCTGTTTACTGTTTTCCGTAGACGCTGCCTGACCTGCTGAACTCCTCCAGCATTTTGTGTGTGTTACAAGGATTCAGTATTCCACCCCGGATTTCGCCACTCTTGCACGCTACAGTATTTGCTTCCCAAACAATCCGTCCACCCATTCCCACAAATAGAGTCACAGAGAACCACAGGCCTTTAGGGCCAACCAGGCGATGCTGAATTGTTATTCTATCTAGTACCATCGACCCACAGTGAACCACGGCCCTCCATCCACGTACCGATCCAAATTTTCCTTAAATGTTGTGATAAAACTTCCGTTGGCAGCTCATTCCACACTCTCACTACCCTTTGGGTGAACTAGATTCCGCCCCCCCCCCCCACACCATTCTCCTTAAATATTTAACTTTTCACTCAAAATCTATGACCTCGATTTCCAGTCTCACCTAACCCTAAAGGAAAAACCTGCTTGCATTTTTGGCCCTCAAAATTCTGTAATACCTCCCCTCATTCTCCTTTGTTCCAGACAATAAAGTCCTAATCTGTTCAACCTTTCCCTATGGTGCAGGCTCTCAAGTCCCAGAAACATCCTTGTAAATTTTCTCTGCACTCTTTCAATTTTATTGATATCTTTCCTGTAGATAGGTGACCAGAGCAGCACACAATACTCCCAATTAGGCCTCACAACGTCTTACAGAACTTCAATATAACATCAAGTACTTAATTAATATTTTGATTAACGAAGGCCAATGTGCTGAGTCCCTCCAGCATTTTGTGTGTTCCAATGTGACAATCGCTCTCTGTAAGACCAGTCTACCAGTGAGTTATGGACCTGTATCTTCCCTGGAGAAAGATAAACTATTCCAGTATAAAGTAAGTTTATTATCAAAGTTTGTATGCAATATACAACCCTGAGATTCATTTTCTTGCAGGCATGCTCAATGAATCAGCAATAACGGTAATAGAATCAATGAAAGGCTGCTCCAAATCAGATGCTCAATCAGTGTGCAAAAGGCAACAAACTGTACAAACACAAAAAGATGATTAATAAACAAGTAATCAATAAATATCGAGAAAAAGAGATGAAGAGTTCTTGAAAGTGAGTCCATAGGTTGTGGGAACAGTTCAGCGATGGGGCAAGAGAAGATGAGTAAAGTTACCCCCTTTGGTTCAGGAGCCTGATAGTTGAGGGGTAATAACTGTTCCTGAACCTGGGAGGAGGGAAAGTCCTGAGGCTCCTGTACTTTCTTCCCAGTGAGGAGAGAGCATGGCCAGGGTGGTGGGGGTCCCTGAAGATGGATGCTGCTTTCCTGTGACAATGCTCCATGTAAATGTGCCTAATGGTGAGGAGGGTTTTTACATGTGATGGACTGGGCCATATCCACTATTAGATAGATAGATAGATAGATAGATAGATACTTTATTCATCCCCATGGGGAAATTCAACTTTTTTTTCCAATGTCCCATACACTTGTTGTAGCAAAACTAATTACATACAATACTTAACTCAGTAAAAAATATGATATGCATCTAAATCACTATCTCAAAAAGCATTAATAATAGCTTTAAAAAAGTTCTTAAGTCCTGGCGGTTGAATTGTAAAGCCTAATGGCATTGGGGAGTATTGACCTCTTCATCCTGTCTGAGGAGCATTGCATCGATAGTAACCTGTCGCTGAAACTGCTTCTCTGTCTCTGGATGGTGCTATGTAGAGGATGTTCAGAGTTATCCATAATTGACCGTAGCCTACTCAGTGCCCTTCGCTCAGCTACCGATGTTAAACTCTCCAGTACTTTGCCCACGACAGAGCCCGCCTTCCTTACCAGCTTATTAAGACGTGAGGCGTCCCTCTTCTTAATGCTTCCTCCCCAACACACTACCACAAAGAAGAGGGCGCTCTCCACAACTGACCTATAGAACATCTTCAGCATCTCACTACAGACATTGAATGACGCCAACCTTCTTAGGAAGTACAGTCGACTCTGTGCCTTCCTGCACAAGGCATCTGTGTTGGCAGTCCAGTCTAGCTTCTCGTCTAACTGTACTCCACACATTCTCCATTAATGATCACTGGCTCCATATGAGGCCTAGACTTTCCACTCAAGGGCATTGGTGTCTCCATACCAGGCTGTGATGCAGCCAGTCAATATGCTCTCCATCAGACACCTATCGAAGTCTATAAAAAGTTTAGATATCATGCTGAATCTTTGCAAACTTTCTGACCCTCTCCACTCCGATGAGGACTGGCTCATGGGCCTCCGGTTTCCTCCTCCTGAATTCAATAATCTGCTCCTTGGTGTTGTTGACAAAAAGTGCAGATTGACGGTTGTTTTATAGAGGGTGATAAAACCATGATGGCCACAGAGAGAGCAAACTTCTTTCTCCTGGGGCCGTGGAGTCGAGGACGAGAGGACGTGGTTGAAAGCTTTGCTTGTCACATGTACACTACAACATTGAACGATACAGTGGAAGTGGAATGTCACTCACATTAACCATCAGCAAAGTCTGAGCATGGTGCAGGGGGCAGCCAGCAAGGGTTGCTACACTTTCGTTGCCAACAGAGCATGCTCACAATTTATTAACTCTAACTCATTGGGAAGAAACCGGAGCCACGTGGTCATGGTGAGAATTTACCAACTCCTTACAGACAGTGGTGAACATTGAACCCTGATCACTGGCACTGTAATGCGTGATGCTAACCAGTATGCCATCGATTAGGCACTGGAAGACTGGTGCAGTGGATGGGGGCACAGATTCAATGGCATAGTAGGGCAACATCTAGTACAACACAATGGGCTAAAGAACCTCATTCCATCTCTGGAATTGGCACAATTCCCTTTCTCTAATAATCAGGAAGTTTCGCCAGGCAGTTTTGAAGAGGGGTTTCTCTACCCCATGGGTGTGTTTATAAACTGTGATTATAAATGGAATCTCCATTTCCAATCACAGTAGATCTTTGGATGTGGAAGGGGAGACTCCAGTGGTTTAGGAAAATCCCCTCTCCATCTATTTTGTGGCTGAGCTCCTGGAATGGGATCCCCCTCAACTTGGTGAGATAGAATCACAGATTCTCAGAGAACCAGTCACTGTGGCTCTGTCTCCTGCAACCTTGGGGAGACAACTTCCCTGTAGCTCCCGTCTATCCCTTCCTCATTCTCCCAGCTGAGCTGAAGGTCATCGAGCTGCAGCTCCAGTTCGTTAATCTGTTCTCTCAGGAGTTGCAGGTCAGTGCACGTGGTACAGAGGTGTTAATGGAGGTCTCCCTGACTTCCTACGTCCCACACACATCCCGAACTCTGCCCTGCAGCCATTCCCACTTATGCCCTAACAGACGAGAAATGAATAAATGACGGAGAGAGTAATTTACAAGACAATCTACCTCACCTAAGCCTGAGGAGCCAAAGCCCCTCTAAAGACTGACACACTCTACTTGCACTCGAATTATACTTAATGCCCCTTTCTAATGAATCCCTCTTGCTGATTGGTTGCTCCTCAAATAAGAAATTGCCGCAAAACTCTGTCTTCAAAATCTTGATCGCCGCCTTGATTAAAAACTAGTTCTTTTCTCGCACCCCTGGTGCGGATTGTCCAGCACAGACTAAAAGAGCAGACTATTTTCTAAACAGAGAGAAAATGGAATAATCTGAGGTGCAAAGGTTCCCTTTGTGCAGGATTCCCTAAGGGTTAATTTGCAGGCTGGGTCGGTGGTGAGGAAGGCAAATGCAATGTTAGCATTCATTTCAAGAGGACTAGATTTTAAAAGCAAGGATGTAAAGTTGAGAGTTTAATAAAGCCTCACTTGGAGTGTTGTGACAGTTTTCTAAGAAAGGATGTGCCGGCAAGGCTGGGGGTTGAAAGGAAGTCATTCTGATAGCAGTTTACATTCCACCTCAGGCCAATGTCAAGCAGGGTTTAGATAATCTGAGCAATGGGATCACCATGCACGAAGCAGCTCACCCTAACGACTTCATCATTTTGGGAGATTTTAACCAGGCCAGTCTGAAAAAAATCACTAAGCAACTACCATCAACAGATCACTTGCAATATCCGAGGTTATTTCTTCAGTGATTTGACTGGGGAATGACTGCACAAGCACATGGACATCAGCCAGCGAGAACAGCCAGAAGAGTTTAAAAGGAGACAGATTTATAGAACGGGCATCAGAGGAGCGGGCGACGGAGTAGAGGGAGACAGAGTAGGAAGGCTTTGGCAATAGCGGGTCGAGGCGAGGTAGGTTGCCCGTGCAGAATACAGACTGGAAGTATGCGTGTGAAGCCGATTTTCCATGCCTGATGTCAGATGTAGGAAGTCCTGGAGTCTCCCAGCCTCCCGGATAGCCACACTTGCACCAGGTGCGTTGAGCTGCAGCTCCTTTGGGACTGCGTTAGGGAACCGGAGATACAGTGTGATGACTTGCGTCTGGTCAGGGAGAGTGAGGAGGTGTTAGAGAGGAGCTAAAGGAAGCTCCAGGGTCACACCAGGGTCTGCGGAGACAGATAAGTGGGTAACAGTCAAGAGAGGGAAGGGCAGGAGTCAGAGGCTAGAGGGACCCCCTGTGGCTGTACCCCTTGACAATAAGTACTCCTGTTTGAGTACTGTTGGGGGGGGCAGCCTACCTGGGGGGGAAGCAACTGTGGTCGCACCTCTGCCGCAGAGTCTGGCCCTGTGGCTCAGAAGGGTTGGGAAAGGAGGAGGATGGCAGCAGTGATAGGGGATTCTATAGTTAGGGGGTCAGACAGGCGATTCCGTGGACACAGGAAAGAAACTCAGATGGTAGTTTGCCTCCCAGGTGCCAGGGTCTGGGATGTTTCTCATCGCATCCACCATATCTTGAAGTGGGAAGGAGAATAGCCAGAGGTCGTGGTACACATTGGTACCAATGACATAGGTAGGAAAACGGAGGAGATCCTAAAAACAGACCACAGAGAGTTAGGAAAGAAGTTGATAAGCAGGACCACAAAGGTAGTCATCTCGGGATTACTGCCTGTGCCACACAACAGAGAATATAGGAATAGAGTGATGTGGAGGATAAATACATGGCTGAAGGATTGGAGCAGGGGCAGGGATTCAGATTTCTGGATCATTGGGACCTCTTTTGGGGCAGTACTGACCTGTACAAAAAGGATGGGTTGCAGTTGAATCCCAGGGGGACCAATATCCTGGTGGGGAGGTTTGCGAAGGTTTGAGATGTATCTATTTTAATGCAAGGAGTATTGTAAACAAAGTGGATGAGCTTAGAGCATGGATCAATATTTGGACTATGATGTTGTGGCCATCACAGAGACATGGATGGCTCAGGGGCAGGAATGGTTACTTCAAGTGCCAGGTGTTTGAGAAAGGACAGGGAGGGAGGCAAGAGAGGTATGGGCGTGGAACTGTGGATCAGAGATAGTGTCACGGCTGCAGAAAAGGAGGAAGTCATGGAGGGGTTGTCTATGGAGTCTCTGTGGGTGGAGGTTAGGAATAGGAAGGGGTCAATAACTCTACTGGGTGATTTTTATAGACCACCCAATAGTAACAGGGACATCGAGGAGCAAATTGGGTGACAGATTCTGGAGAAGTGTAATAATAACAGGGTTGTCCTAGTGGGAGATTTTAATTTCCCAAATATCAACTGGCATGGCCCTAGATCGAGGGGTTTAGAGAGGGTGGAGTTTGTTAGGTGTGTTCAAGAAGGTTTCTTGACAAAATATGTAGATAAACCTACAAGAGGAGAGGCTGTACTTGATCTGGTATTGGGAAATGAACCTGGTCAGGTGTCAGGTCTCTCAGTGGGAGAGCGTTCTGGAGATAGTGATCACAATTCTATCTCCTTTACAATAACATTGGAGAGGGATAGGAATAGATAAGTTAGGAAAGCGTTTAATTGGAGTAAGGGGAAATATGAGGCTATCAGGCAGGAACTTGGGATCATAAACTGGAAACATTCTCAGGGAAATGTACGGAAGAAATGTGGCAAATGATCAGGGGATATTTGTGTGGAGTTCTGCATAGGTATGTTCCAATGAGACAGGGGAAGAATGGTAGGGTACAGGAACTGTGGTGTACAAAGGCTGTTGAAAATCTAGTCAAGAAGAAAAGAAGAGCTTACGAAAGGTTCAAAAAACTAAGTAATGATAGAGATCTAGAAGATTATAAGGCTAGCAGGAAGGAGAAGAAAGGAATTAGGAGATCCAGAAGGGGCCATGAAAAGATAGATAGATAGATAGATACTTTATTCATCCCCATGGGGAAATTCAACATTTTTTCCAATGTCCCATACACTTGTTGTAGCAAAACTAATTACATACAATACTTAACTCAGTAAAAATATGATATGCATCTAAATCACTCTCTCAAAAAACATTAATAATAGCTTTTAAAAAGTTCTTAAGTAGTTTACTTAAATACATTAAATACAATCAACCCCGGCACTTTAACATATCTTACTCCTGGCGGTTGAATTGTAAAGCCTAATGGCATTGGGGAGTATTGACCTCTTCATCCTGTCTGAGGAGCATTGCATCGATAGCAACCTGTCGCTGAAACTGCTTCTCTGTCTCTGGATGGTGCTATGTAGAGGATGTTCAGGGTTTTCCATAATTGACCTTGGTGGACAGAATTAAGGAAAACCTCAAAGCATTCTACAAGGATGTGAAGAACAAGAGGATAAGATGTGAGAGAATAGGACCAAGCAAGTGTGACAGTGGAAAAGTGTGTGGGGAACTGGAGAAGATAGCAGAGGTACTTAATGAATACTTTGTTTCAGTATTTAATACGGAAAAGGATCTTGTCAATTGTAGGGATGACTTACAGTGGACTGAAAAACTTGAGCATACAGATATTATGAAAGAGGATGTACTGGAGCTTTTGGAAAGCATCAAGTTGGGTGAGTCACCAGGACTGGACAAGATGTAACCCAGGCTACTGTGGGAGGTGAGGGAGGAGATTGCTGAGCCTCTGGCAATGATCTTTGCATCATCAATGGGGACAGGAGAGGTTCCGGAGGATTGGACGGTTGCGAATGTTGTTCCCTTATTCAAGATAGCCCAGGAAATTATAGACCAGCAAGTCTTACTCCTGTTGTTGGTAAATTGATGGAGAAGATCCCGAGTGCCAGGATTTATGAACATTTGGAGAGGTATAATGTGATTAGGAATTGTCAGCATGGCTTTGTGAAAGGCAGGTTGAGCCTTACAAGCCTGATTGAATTTTTTGAGGATGTGACTAAAAACATTGATGAAGGTAGAGTCGTAGATGTAGTGTATATGGGTTTCAGCAGGGCATTTGACAAGTTAAGTAAGGAGGCATGGGATCCAAGAGGATGTTGCTTTGTGGATCCAGAACTGGCTTGCCCACAGAAGGCAAAGAGTGGTTGTAGATGGGTCATATTCTGCATGGAGGTCAGTGACCAGTGGAGTGCCTCAGGGATCTGTTCTGGGACCCCTGCTCTTTGTGATTTTTATAAATGACCTGGATGAGGAAGTGGAGGGATGGGTTAGTCAGTTTGCTGATGACACAAAGTTTGGGGGTGTGTGGATAGTGTGGAGGGCTGTCAGAGGTTACAGCGGGACACTGATAGGTTGCAAAACTGGGCTGAGAAGTGGCAGATGGAGTTCAACCCAGGTAAATGTGAGGTGGTTCATTTTGGTAGGTCAAATATGATGACAGAAAGTATTGATGGGAAGACTCTTTGCAGCGTGGAGGATCAGAGGGATCTTGGGG
The DNA here is from genome assembly GCF_048418815.1 of Hemitrygon akajei. Classification (NCBI taxonomy): domain Eukaryota; kingdom Metazoa; phylum Chordata; class Chondrichthyes; order Myliobatiformes; family Dasyatidae; genus Hemitrygon; species Hemitrygon akajei. Next base: position 195,103,615 of record NC_133125.1, on the reverse strand, counting down.
TCTGAGTCCATAGGACACTCAAAGCTGCTGCGCTGGTTGACTCTGTGGTTAAGAAAGCAAATGGTGCATTGGCCTTCATCAATTGTGGGACTGAGTTTAAGAGCCGAGAGGTATTGTTGCAGCTATATAGGACCCTGGTTAGACCCCAATTGGAGTACTGTGCTCAGTTCTGGTCATCTCACTGTAGGAAGGATGTGGAAGCCATAGAAAGGGTGCAGAGGAGATTTACAAGGATGTTGCCTGGACTGGGGAGCATGCCTTATGAGAATGGGTTGAGTGAACTCAGCCTTTTTTCCTCGGAGAAACAGAGGGTGAAAGGTGACCTAATAGAGGTGTACAAGATAATGAGAGGCATTGATTCTGTGGATTATCAGAGGCTTTTTCCCAGGGCTGAAATGGCTAGCACGGGAAGGCACAGTTTTTTTAGGTGCTTGGAAGTAGGTACAGAAGAGATGTCGGGGTAAGTTTTTTTTAAACACAGAGAGTGGTGAGTGCGTGAAATGGGCTTCCGGCAATGGTGGTGGAGGCGGATACGATAGAGTCTTTTAAGAGACTCCTGGACAGGAATATGAAGCTCAGAAAAATAGAGGGCTATGGGTAACCCTGGGTAATTCTAATGTAAGGACATGTTCGGGACAGCTTTGTGGGCCGAAGGGCCTGTATTGTGCTGTAGGTTTTCCATGTTTCTATATTGTAAACAGCACACTGGACCATTGCTACACCACCATCAAGAATACCTACTGTGCCATTCCACACCCTCACTTCAGAAAGTCTGATCACCTGACTGTACTTCTACTCCCGGCGTACAGGCAGAGACTGAAGACTGCAGCACCAGCAGTGAGGACCAAGAAGGTTTGGACAAGGGAAGCACAGGAGCGCCTCCAGGACTGCTTTGAATCGGTGGACTGGACTGTATTCAGGGATTCATCTTCGAGCCTGGATGAGTATGCTGCAGTTGTTACCGACTTCATTAAAACCTGTGTGGATGAGTGTGTGCCCAAAAGACTTACTGTACATTCCCAAACCAAAAACCATGGATGAACCAGGAGGTACGTTGTCTGCAGAAGGCTACGTCTGTGGCATTCAAGTCTGGTGACCTAGGCCTATACCAGAAAACCAGGTATGTTTCGTGGAGGGCTATTTCAAGGGTGAAGAGACAATTTGGAGGCGACATCGGATGCATGGTAACTCTGGCAGGGTCTGCAAGACATTACTTCCTACAAAGCGAAACCCAATAGCACGAATGGCAGCGATGCTTCACTACCAGATGAACTCAATGACTTCTATGCCCGCTTTGGAAGGGAGAACACAACTACAGCTGTGAAGATCCCTGCTGCACTGATGACCCTATGATCTTCGTCTCAGAGGCCAATGTTAGGCTGTCTTTCAAGAGAGTGAACTCTTGCAAGGTGGAAGGTCCCGATGGAGTACCTGGTAAGGCTCTGAAAACCTGTGCCAACCAACTAGCGGGAGTATTCAAGGACACTTTCAACCTCTCACTGCCATGGGCGGGAGTTCCCACTTGCTTCAAAAGGTAACAATTATACCAGTGCCTAAGAAGAATAATGTGGGCTGCACTCATATGACTAGACTGAACTCCTGCCTCAGCAAGGACCTGGACCCTGGATAGGCAATTTGCCTGTCGCCACAATAGGTCAATGGCAGACACAATCTCAATGGCTCTCCACACGGCTTTAGACCACCTGGACAACACAAACACCTACGTTAGGATGCTGTTCATCGACTATAGCTCAGCATTTAATACCATCATTCCCACAATCCTGATTGAGAAGTTGCAGAACCCAGGCCTCTGTACTTCCCTCCGCAATTGTATCCTGGACTTCCTAACCGGAAGACCACAATCTGTGCGGATTGGTGATAACATATCCTCCTCGTTGATGATCAACACTGGCACACCTCAGGGGTGTGTGCTTAGCCCACTGCTCTACTCTCTGTATACACATGACTGTGTGGCTAGGCATAGCTCAAATACCATCTATAAATTTGCTGGCGATACAACCATTGCTGGTAGAATCTCAGGTGGTGATGAGACGGCGTACAGGAGTGAGATATGCCATCTAGTGGAGTGGTGCCGCAGCAACAACCTGGCACTCAACGTCAGCAAGACGAAAGAGCTGATTGTAGACTTCAGGAAGGGTAAGACAAAGGAACACATACCAATCCTCATAGGGGGATCAGAAGTGGAGAGAGTGAGCAGCTTCAAGTTCCTGGGTGTCAAGATCTCTGAGGATCTAACCTGGTCCCAACATATTGATGTAGTTATTAAGAAGGCAAGACAGCGGCTAAACTTTATTAGGAGTTTGAAGAGCTTTGGCACCTCAACAAATACACTCAAAAACTTCTTTGGTTGTACTGTGGAGAGCATTCTGACAGGCTGCATCACTGTCTGGTATGGAAGGGCTACTGCTGAGAACCGAAAGAAGCTGCAGAAGGTTGTAAATCCAGTATCTTGGGTTCTAGTGTACAAGGTACCCAGGACACCTTTAGGGAGCAGTGTCTCAGAAAGACAGCGTCCATTATTAAGAACCTCCAGCACCCAGGGTATGTCCTTTTCTCACTGTTACCATCAGGTAGAAGGTACAGAAGCCTGAAGGCACACACTCAGTGATTCAGGAACAGCTACTTCCCCTCTGCCATTAGATTCCTAAATGAACATTGAATCTTTGGATACTACCTCACTTTTTAAATAAGTATACAGTATTTCTGTTTTTGCATGTTGTTTAAAATCTATTCAATATATGTAATTGATATACTTGTTTATTTATTATAGTTATTATTTTTTTCTCTGTTAGATTATGTATCGGATTGAACTGCTGCTTCTAAGTTAACACATTTCACGTCACACAGTGATAATAAACCTGATTCCGATTCTGACAAAAATGAATCCAGGATTGAAAAGCTTGTCATATGAAGAGCTTTTGATAGCTCTGGGCCTCTAACTCACTAGAATTTAGAAGAATGAGCAGTGAACTGATTGAAACTTATCAAATAGTAAAAGAAGGGATGGAAGTAAATAGAAGGGATGTGGAGAGGATGTTTCCTATGGTCTTAGACAGAATCAAGACAGATACAGAGGGATGTTGTTTTAGAACGGAGATAAAGAACAATTTCTTTAGCCAGAGAGGAGTAAATCTGGAATTTGTTGCTACAGGTGGCTGTGGAGTCCAAGTTATTGTGTGTATGTATGACAGAGGTTGATAGATTCTTGATTGGTCAGGGCATGAAGGGCTACGGGGAGAAGGCCAGAGACTGGGGCTGAGAGGGAAATGGATCAGCCATGATGAAATGGTGGAATAGACTCAGTGACTCAATGGTCTAATTCTGCTCCTATATCTTATGAAACTTATCGAATACTGAAAGGTCGACAGAGTTGTTGTGGAGAGGATGTTTCCTACGGTGGGGGAGTCTAGGGCCAGAGGGCACAGCCTCTGAATAGAAGGATTTCCCTTTAGAGCAGAGAGGAGGGATTTCTTTGGTCAGAGAGTGGTGGATCTGTGGAATTCATTGCCACAGGCAGTTGTGAGGCCAAGTTATTGGGTATATTAAAAGTGGAGGCTGATGGATTCTTGATTAGTCAGGGCGTCAAAGGTTATGGGGAGGAGGCAGGAGAATGGGGTTGAGAGCGATAAAATCAGCCGAGATGAATGGTAGAGCAGTCTCGATGGGCCTAAAGGCCTAATTTTGCTCCCATATCGGCCGTTCCCCTCTATGGTCCCAGTCAGACGCGGGAGTTTGATCCGAAATGACAATCCCACAGCTACAGCTCGACCTGATAAGTCCTTCCAACCATTTTCTCGTTGGTTAGAAATTAATGCATCTCTTTAACGTGCTGGGCCTTGTGCGATTCGGGATCGAGCAGATAACAGCACTAGGCCGTAAACATCAGTGTGCTCCACCCAGTGTCCAGCAGGGACATAGTGACCCCCCGTTATGCACCCACCCTCACCCCGTGGTCTGTACTTCAGCCCTCGCTGGATTTAACAGTCAGAAAACTTGATTTCTGAAGTGGGGGAAAGGGGGGTAAAGGTGAGAAGGGGGTAAGGGGAAGGGGTGTGAAGGGAGGTGAAGGGGGGATGTGTAGGTGGGTGGGAGAATTCTGAGGGGGTTCTGTTGAGAACGTGATGGGGAATGAAATGGGTTTAATGTGCTGTGGGTGTATCTAAGGTTTAACAATGGATGTGTTGAAAGAAGAAAACCAGAGAATGGTAGAGAATACATTGGATGGGCCAAGTGTCCTCATTCCACTCCTATAGGGCTTGTACTGACTTGCTGGGCTGAAGGGCCTGTTTGCATGCCCAGCACACAATCTCTTCCCTGGGAGCGGCCTCCTCCCGCCTCCTGTCCTCCTGCAGGATCAATGACGCAAGGAGGCTCCAGGGGAGGCCCCGCCGCTGGGAACCGTCTTTTCACACCATGAAGGCCCCAAAGAAAGTCCTCTGCTCCTGCCGCTGCACCATGTCTGGTTGGTTGACGGCTACGAACAGCCTGTCCGTGTGGTGGAGGAAGAAGAGGCCGCCCTGGCTGATGGTAGCGTGCCAGTCCCCATGGCCGCCGCAGGCAGACTTGGTGGCGGTGAGCAGTGGGATGGGCTCCGGGTACGTGTCACTCCACCTGTAGATGTTGTGGACCAGCACGGTGCCCCCTCCGTCGCCTGCCCCCCGAGTGCCCCTCTCCTCACACGCCAGGTAGAAGGCCACCTGCGAGTAGACGTAGTAGAGCCCCTGGCGGGGGATGTGTAGCTGGCCGTTGGCGTAGACCATGTTCGTGTATGCCGTCCCCTTGCTGAAGTCCCACCGCAGAGCCTGCAGGCCAGGTGTGTCCTCCTCGCTCAGGTCCCCTACGCCCGAACAACCTGTAATGAGAGCCGGTGGTGAGTTCCGACTCTGGGGTCAAGGGGGTCGCTAGGAGACTGTGAGCTGCAACAGGGGCTTGTTCTCCCAGAAGCATGGGAGGCTGAGGATCAACGATTGTACGCACAAGAGATGCTGGAAATCCAGAGCATCACACACAAAATGCTGGAGGAACTCAGCGGGTCAGGATTCTCATCACCTCGTGCCCTCTTCTCATTGCTAACATCAGGGAGGAGGTACAGGAGCCTGAAGACACACACTCAACATTTCAGCAACAACTTCTTCCCCTCTGCCATCAGAGTTCTGAATGGACACGGAACCCAAGAACACTTCCTCAGTATTTCTTTCTATGTAGCTAGGGTGCCTAAAAGTTTACACAGCACCGTATTCGTCAACGTGGAATGGAGAGCGAGTTTGTAAATCTGGCGGCAGCAGAGGATATTCGGAATGATTAGGGTGGAGTGTCGCAGGAGGGGTGTGGGACAGGTGGCAGAGAAGGAGCACCAGGGGTGGGTGCAGACTCTCCCAGCCCTGAGATACCAAGCAAGGACATTTGATTCCAGACAATTGGCTTATTGATCATGAGAGAATGTTTCTCTGGTGCTTCCCGCTCTCTCTCTCTCTCTCTCCTCTCCTCCTTTTCCCAACTCTCTCAATGCCCCCTTCCCACTCTCAGTCCACAACAGAGACCCATATTAGAATTAAGTTTATCATTCTGGTGAGGCCAAATTTGGAGTACTGTATACAGTTCTGGTCACCGAATTATAGGAAAGATGTCAACAAAATAGAGAGAGTACAGAGGAGATTTACTAGAATGTTACATGGGTTTCAGCACCTAAGTTACAGAGAAAGGTTGAACAAGTTAGGTCTTTATTCTTTGGAGCGTAGAGGTTGAGGGAGGACTTGATAGAGGTATTTAAAATTATGAGGGGGATAGATAGAGTTGACGTGGATAGGCTTTTTCCATTGAGAGTAGGGGAGATTCAAACAAGAGGACATGATTTGAGAGTTAAGGGGTAACACAAGGGGGAATTTCTTTACTCAGAGAGTGGTAGCTGTGTGGAACGAGCTTCCAGTAGAAGTGGTAGAGGCAGGTTCGATTCTGTCATTTAAAAAAAAATTGGATAGGTATATGGACAGGAAAGGAATGGAGGGTTATGGGCTGAGAGCAGGTCGGTGGGACTAGGTGAGAGTAAGCGTCGGCACAGACTAGAAGGGCCAAGGTGGCCTGTTTCCGCGCTGTAATTGTTATATGGTTATATCATCACTCACATATGTCATTGGCACCCTAGCTGTACACATGTGCATAAATAAGACTTTTGCACAGTACTGTACAGTATACGAGGGATGATTGATAAGTTCATGGCCTAAGGCAGAAGGAGTCAACTTTAGAAAACCTAGCTCATTTATTTTTCAACATAGTCCCCTCCTACATGTACACACTTAGTCCAGCGGTCGTGGAGCATACGGATCCCTTCTTTGTAGAAGTCTGCACCTTGGACCTCCAGAAGTGGTCGACAGCAGGGGTGATTGATATGTTCGTGGCCTAAGGAAGGAGGAGGTGAGTTGTATAGCTCTCGTTGCACGTGCAGTTGTACTCCGAGTGATTATGCAGAAAGTCTGAAGTTAACAACTCATCTCCTTCTACCTTAGGCCATGAACTTATCAATCACCTCTCGTGTATATACACTAATAATTTACAGTTTTTATTACTATGTACTGCTGCCACAAAACAACACATTTTACTGCATATGCCAGTGATATTAAATCTGATTCTGATCGTGGAAGAAAGGGAAGGAGGAGGGACAACAGAGGGAGGTGATAGTCTGGTGATCAACTATATCCGTCATATACATTCACATGTATTAGAAACATGCTGTGGAGTGTTAGTCAGGGTGCAATATGCAACAACAAAGAAAAGTAAAGTATTTGATACAGTAAAGTTAGAGGTTACAGAACAGATACAGAGTACACTGTGCACAAATACCAGCAATATAGAAGGGAAACAGCTTTACAAAAAGTGATTTTAAGTGCTACAGTGCAGTAACTGGGATAGAGCGCAGATAAAGGAGGTTGAGGGGGGCTAACTAGAATTGTTGATCAGATTAACTGCTTGGGGGAAGAAACTTTTAAAATGGCACAGAGTTGCTTGTTTTTAAAAGCCGGCAGCGCTCCCCAGATGGGCTTTTTGGAAAAGGCAGTTTGCAGGGTGGGAATCATGAGAGATGCAGACTCACTGGGCAGCAAGCATCTTTCCCCACAGGGTCCAAATGTCTAATACTAGAGGTCGTGCATTTAACGTGAGAGGGGGATGGAAAGTTCAATGGGTATGTGTGGGATAAGCTGAGAGTGTGTGTTTTTTTCTTACAGAGTGGTGTGCGCCTGTGATGGGCTGCAGGAACTTGTCTGGAGAGCAAGGGGACGTAGCCACAAAATCTAGCCAACTTTGTCCCAACTCTCCTTCCAGCACATACGCTCTAATCTAGGCAGCATCCAAGTGGCCTCCTGTCGCGCCGTCTCTAAGGCAAGGACTCGACATCCTTTCTGCAATGCGCTGACCAGAACTGAATGCGATTCTCCAGATGCGGCGTAACGTGAGCCTCCAGTTAAACACCACTATTGTATCTGCCGGCATCACCCCTCCTAGCAGCCGCTCCACACGCCCACCGCTCTGTGTGTACACAAGGACTTACCCCGCACATCTTCCGACGGCGCATTTCGATGTCCGTGAAATAAATGTGAAACTGAATGCTTATCTTCCGGCATTCCACATTTCTATCCCCGGGGAGGTGACTCTCCGCAGGGTTTTCTGGGACGGACGCTGCTCTGGTAGAGTTTTGCGCAGAGAAGTAGCCCGGGCCTCGGGGAGTGTCCATCTCCGGCTCTGGCAAATGAGGACCTGGATGACAACTGGCGCTGGCACTGGGAAGTCCTTCTAATTCCCGCCACCAGGGGGCAGACCGAAGCCACCTCATATTCCAGTGCTTGCCGTCTCTCGCGTCCCCAGAGCGCACTCAGACCTTCTAACCTTACCAATGGTTAACTACCTCCGCTTTACCCCCGCACCTGTCGAGTTTTCAATCCGAAGTTCTCGTCTCATCTTCCTTCTTTACTTGACACGGTGCCCACTCTGGTCTTTGAACTCTCACTCTCTCTCCTGGGGCGCCACCCTCCTAATGGCACATATCTACCAATCACCACTGCCCCAGGAAGGCAATACTTATCAAAGATGCCCAACATCCATGCCGCGCCATCTTTTTCCCCCTCGTGGACGTTGTGTCTCCGATGCTGTTACAAGGACGTTTTACATTCCATCTGTGCACAAAGGTTTTTGTTCGAGAATAAACTCCTTTTGTGACATGACTTTAATGCCAGTAAATCACCTTTACCCTTGTGATCAAAGTCGGTTGGAAGCAGAGTCTTTGACCATCCTTAAGGCAAAGGGAGATACCCAACACCCCACCCATCAACCAGCACTAAACTCCCACCATCCCATCTCCGTGCAGGCCAGCCCATTCATTACCTAATTCCTGCTCCAAGCATACGGTGGTTCAATTCTGTCAAAATTAACCCTCTCTAGGAGTGGTGGAACTTAGTGTGCCTTAGAATGTAATTTAGTGTTATTTGGAACTTCACAGCACCTCCCTCCCCACCATCGGTCGTGTCTACAGGAGGCCTCAAGAATACAACATCCCCACCTTCTGAGCCATCCTACTTTCTTGCAATGACCTGTTCAGGAACAGCTACAGTACCTCTCTTCATCCATTTGACTCTTGAACCAGCCGGCACAACCTGCAAATTACTATCTCAGTATAACAACAATAATTATCTATGTGTTTCCCATCACTGCACTGTAAACACTGTAAACCACTTTTCAAAATACTCTTCAGCATTTTAAATACACTCTGGTATTTATGTATATTTATTCCATATCCGTACTTTAATCTCTAAGTTTATTTTTTATACAATTCTTTATAATTGTTGGATATTGTCTTTTTTTCTTGCAAGTCACACCAGTGCACCATAGCAAGTTCCTAACACATGGCAGATAGAGTCAATCCTTGACTATAGAGTCACGGAAAAGTACAACACAGAATCTGGCCCTTCAGCCCATCTAGACTGTATCAAGCCATTTTAAAATCCTTCGTCCCATCGATCTGCAGCCAGACCACAGCCCTCCTCACCCCTCCCGTCCATGTACCTATCCAAACTTCTCTTCAGCTTTGAAATTGCACTAAGATGGACTTCCTTTATTCTAATTGTGATCTTTCTTGTAAAAGTTATATATAGTTTTTGTTTAGTTGTTGCTGTTTCTTGTGAATATTGCATCTCTGATTGCTATACCTGCGATGCTGCAGCAAGCAAGATATTCATTGCATGCCCATGCATTCTCGCACTTGTTCAGATGGTTCAAGTTAACATCAGAGCATACAACCTGAAATTCTTACTCTTCACAGAACAAGGAACCCCGAAGAACGATTGATAGAAATATCAGAACCCCTGCCCCTCTGTGACCATCCTTTTCCTCCAGGCACCCCGACTTCCTTTGCCTTACAGGCACTGACTGATCTACCGAGTGTTCTCGATACCCAGGCTGTGTGTGTTACTCAGGATTTCCAGCAGCTGCAGACTCTCTTGTGCCCCCAATACCCTTGCTTTTTAAAAAAATTTCATTACAGATTTGGTCTCCATAGACCTGAGCTGGGATGGGGAGAGGGTGAGACCCACTTCAGCAGGTGGGAGATGTTCTGGTGGGCTGCAAGCAGAAGGAGGGGACAAACCTGTGAGATGAGCCGCCGGCTTCTCGATGAGATCTCCTTCTTGTGTGTCTGTGATCCGGATCGGGCTTTGGGGGAACTCTGCGGAGAAAGTCCAAGGTTCATTCAAGGATACTGGGCACAATGGGGTGCTCAAGGGGAATCTGGGGGCGAGGTTCTTCACTCAGAGGGTAAAACGAGCACGTCACGCTCAACAAACTTACAGCCGACGGTGAACTGTGCATGACCCACTCTGACCGTCTCTCACTCACACTCACTCTCGGCCACGTATACACATACCAAGGAACACACAATCTCATGCACACAGATGTACATTCACACACACACACACACACACAAGCACAGACATATTGCACACGCGCAGTTTCACACTACCTTATGCACACGCACACATTTCTCACACTCAGATACACACATGCTCTTACACCCTGACACAATTATATTAATACTGTGATATACAGAAGCACATTCTCTCTCCTTCTCCCCCACTATGGCCACCTCTTCTTTTGCAAGCCTGCTCCAATCACCATGTGGAAAAACTCGTGCCTTTCATCTTCCCCACTTTAAAACCGAGCCCGGTATTTCTGGACTTCTCTACCCTGGGAAAAAGACAGTTGCCATCCATTTTACCTCAGGCCCTCATCATTATCAAGACCTCTTTAAGGTCACCTCTCAGCCTCCTTCCCTCCAGGAAAAAAGACCTATTCTATCCATTCCCTCCTTATAACTCAGTCTCCCCATTCCCGGCAAAATCCTTGTGAATCCTTGCTGCATCCCCTCTAGATTTGTGCTATCACTGTAAGAAGTAAATTACTGAAGCAAATGAACAAAGAAATCTTGTTGCTTGGTATTGTGTAGGACAATGGGAGAACCTTTTCCAAGAGCCAGAATGGAGAAGGAGCAGTTTGGCATGCTTCATCAATCAGAGCATTGACTACAGCTAGAATAGAAAAGTAAGGATGTGTTGCTGAGGCTTTATAAGGCATTAGACCACACCTGGAATGTTGTGAGCAGTTTTGGGCCCCTTATCTCAGAAACGATGTGCTGACAATGGAGATGGTCCAAAGGAGGCTCACAAGAATGATTCAAGGAATGAAAGGGTTAATGTACGAGGAGCTTGCGCCTGTACTCGTTGGAGTTTAGGCGAATGACAGCGGATCTCAATGAAACCTAGCGAATATTGAAAGGTCTCGATAGAGTGGATGTGGAAAAGATGTTTCCTATCATGGGGGAGTCTAGGATCAGAGGGTGCACCCTCAGAATAGAAGGTAGATATTGATGAGGCTACCTCAGTAAATATATTTAAGAGAAAGTTGGATAGATTTTTGCATAGTATGGGAATTAAGGTTATGGGGGAAAGGCAGGTAGGTGGAGATGTGTCCATGGTCAGATCAGCCATGATCTTATTGAATGGCGCAGCAGGCTCGATGGGCCAGATGGCCGATCCCTGCTCCTATTTCTCATGTTCTTATGTTATGTAATTTAGTACACAGACGAGGAAAATTTTCTCTAGCCAGAGGGTGGTGAATCTGTGGAATTAATTGTCACAGGTGGCCATGCAGGCTAAATCACTGGCTATATTTAAGGCAGAGATTATTAGATTTTTGATTATTCGTGCAAAATATCACAGGGAGAAGGCAGGAAAATGGAGTTGAGAGGGATAATAAATCAGCCATGATGGAATAGCAGAGCAGTCTCGATGGACCAAATAGTCCAATTCTCCTCTATGTCTTATAGCCTTATGAAAGTTAGGATGTTATTTTTACTTATTTGTCAGTTCTATTTAGTGATACAGAACGGTAGCAAGTCCTTCTGGCCCAACAAACACCTATGTGACCAATTAACCTACTAACGTGGAATGTGGGAGGAAACAAGAGCACTTGGAGGAAACCTGCATGGTCATGGGGTGAATGTAGAAACTCCTTACAGACAGCGGTGTGCATTGAACCCCGGTCGCTGGCACTATAACTGTGTTACACAAAACCCTATGTAACCATGCAAGGCCGCTTACCGGTATGTGGTCAGTTCTGGGAAAGATGGCATTAAGCTGCCAAGCATGCAGAGATTTACCAGGGCGTTGTCAGATTTGTGGGAACCGTGTTGTGGAAAGACATGGAACAGATTGGGACTTTATTCATGAGACCATAGGAAAACAAAGGGTGATCTTTCAGAGGAGTATAAAACTTTGAGTGTCTTAGATAAGTCTTTGCCCCAGGGCTGGAAAAAATAAAGAGCAGTACGTAAGTGCAATTACAAAGGAAGCACGACTGTGCCTCTACGTCCTTAGTCATCTGCGAAGATTTTTCATAATATCTAAAACTTTGACAAACTTCAATAGATGTATGCTGCCTGGAATGGAAACCACCAATCCCCTTGAATGGAAAAGCCTACAAAAGGGAGTGGATATGGCCCAGCCCACCATGGGTAAAGTCCTCCCCACCATTGAGCACATCTGTAGCTACCACCCAGGCCAAGTTCTCTTCTCGCTGCTGCCATTGGAAAGCCTCAGGACTCACACCACTAGGTTCAGGAGCAGTTATTAAACCCCAACCGCGAAGCAGAGGAGATAACTTCTCTCAACTTCACTCGCCTCATCACTTATCTGTTGCCACAACCTATGGACTCACTTTCAAGGACCCTGCATCTCATGTTCTCAATATTTATTTCTTATTTACTTTGTATTATTGTTATTCATTTTATTCTTCTTTTGTATTTGCACATTTTGTTGTCCTTTACATGTTGGTCCTGTTGACTGAGGTCTTTCATTGGTTTTATTGTGCTTCATGTGTTTACTGTGAATGCCTGCAAGAAAATGAATCTCAGTTGTATATGGTGCCTTACATATACTTTGATAATAAACTTATTTTTAACTTTGAACTTTGAGACAGGTTAACAGTGATTGGAGGAAAGTATAGGCAGGGCGTCAAAGGTAGTGTTTTTTTTAAAACACAGAGTTGTGAGTTCATGGAGTGGGGTTGTAGAGGCAGATTCATTAGGGGCTTCTGAGAAACTCTTAGACAGGCACATGGACGATAGAAAATGGAGTGCTATTTGGGAGGACAGGGTTAGTGATTTTGGATCAGTCTAACAGTATTGTAGGCCAAAGAACCTGTACTGTGCTTTTACATTCTAAGTTCTACAGGCAAGGATTCAAACACTGAAAACAATGTGTTTTGTTCCACCCCAACGTCTTATCAGGATGGACAGTGAGATTGTGGGTCACTGCCAGGGACTGTTCTCACCACAGGGAGCCCTGTGTTATCAGCAGCGTGGGTGATAAATGTGCTCGGCGCCACAGATCCCTGCCCTGGTTTCTGTCTGCCGTTGGTGACCTTGTGTTAACCCTGCCTGTGACAAACACGAGCTTACCGTGACTGCAGTTTGACGGCCTCAGTGGTGGGAAGTGGAAGCACTGCGAGAGAGGGAGAGAAACACTGATTCAAAACCTTCATCAGCAATGAAACCGAACTGTAGCCCACCACTCTGCCCGTAACCTGGCCCTGAGCAAAGACATTTCATTTTTAAACCGGAAACTTTGCAATTAATGACCCAGTAAACAGTGTCATCTAACTCTGGAGAGGCAATCTTTTTCTTTCAAGATCAGATATGGAAAATATAGCTTTATTTGTCACATGTATGTACATTGACAAATCAAAAAAGACAGCGAAGTGCGTCATTTGCGTCAACACCCACAGTCTGTGGATGTGCTGGGAGCTAACTGCAGGTGTCGCTGTGCTTCCGATAGCAATCCCACAACTTAGTAACTGAACAAACCTCTTTGGACTGTGGGAGTGAAATGGGGCAGCCAGAGGAAGCCCATACAGTCACAGGGATCACATAGAATTAGGAGCAGGAATCGGCCATCTGGCCCATTGAACCTGCTCCGCCATTCAATAAGATCATGGCTGATCTGGCCATGGACTCATCTCCACCTACCTGCCTTTTCCCCATAACTCTTAATCCCCCTACTATGCAAAAATCTATCCAATCACCTCTTAAATATATTTACTGAGGTGGCCTCCACTGCCTCATTGAGCAGAGAATTCCTCAGATTCACCACTCTTTGGGCAAAACAGTCCCTGCTCATCTTCACCTAAATCTACTCCCCCGAATCCTGAGGCTATGCCCCCTAGTTCTAGTCTCACCTACCAGTGGAACCAACATTCCTGCCTCTATCTTGTCTATCTCTTTCATAATTTTATGTTTCGGTAAGATCTCCTGTCATTCTTCTGAATTCCAGTGAGTACAGTCCCAAGTGACTCAATCTCTCCTCATAGTCTAACCCTCCCCGTCTCTGGAATCAACCTGGTGACTCCTTCGACACGGCAGGGCAAATCGAACCTTGATCCTACAGCTGACACTAATGTGTTACACTATCTCCTATGTTACTATGCCATTGTTTGTTTTAATATATTAAAAGAACATTGATGCCAAAATGTTCCTTCTCCTTAACACTTCCTTGGTGCGTTTATGTAGCACCGAGGACACAGGGACTGATTCGAAGTGAGATCAGCTGGAGGCGGGAGGGAGACGGGAGATCAGTGGATGAAAATGGTTAGTTGATGTTTTGGGTTGGGACCCTTTATCGAATGGAGATAGCCGGTATTGAAAGGTGAAGGGGAAGGAATGGATCAAGAGCTGGCAGTCAGTGGGAGAGGACATAAGCAGATGGAGGAAGGGAAAGTAGAAGCTGCGAGAGAGGCTGGGAGGTGATAGGCTGAGGTGACAAAAGGACACAGATGATGGAATCTGATCTTAAAATGTAAAACTATGTGACGGAATAACCCTAAGTTATCCAGTTTATGGAAACCTGCCCCAACCCCTGTCATTTTGACTCTTCTCCTGATCTACCCAGTTCGTCCAACACCCACCAGGTACCCAGCTCTCCCCAATCTCCCTGTTGCTTTCCCCTCCCTCACCCCATCACCTAACACTTCACTTGTACACTAAGTTGGACTCTTGACATTATAGGAGGCCCAGTTATTAATGTTTACCAACACTGAATTTTCTCTGTTGCTGTTACACTTTATTCTGCATTCTTATCATTTATTCCATTGCATTCTGTAATGAATTGATCCATTTTATTTTTATTTAGAGATACAGGCCCTTCCAGACCTACGAGCCCATACCACCCAATTCCACCTATGCCACCAATTAACCTACTAACCCTCACATCTTTGCAATATGGGAGGAAACTAGGGCATCTGGAGTAGAACATACTAATTCCTTACAGACTGCGGCAGAATTGAATCTGGGTTGCTGGCAGTCTCATGAAAAAGTTCAAATTTCAAAGTAAAATTCATTATCAGAGTACATATATATCACTACATACAACACAGAGAGTTTTTTTCTGCGGGCATTCTTAGCAAACCTATGGAATAGTAACTGTAAACAGAACCAATGGACAAACTGCACAAATGCAAGTATAAATAAATAGCAATAAATAACGAGATGAAATAACAAGGTGAAGAGTGAGACCACTGGTCACGGGATACATTACATGTCACCCGATCGGGTTCTGTATGAACAGTCTGTAAGACAAGCTTTACTCTAAATCACAGTACTTGTGACAATAATAAACCAATTCCAATTTCAGACTCCCATTTCCCCTCCCCCACTGTTCCCATCTCCCTTCTGCATTTGACTCCATACTTCACCTTCCTCTCCTGTCAGATTCCATCTTTGCCACCAATCGTATACACCCTAACCTATCTGATCTCTTCTTCCAAATCAAACCTGCAATTCCCAGCAACATCCTTGTGTAGACAGGAGAT
This sequence comes from Hemitrygon akajei, assembly GCF_048418815.1. NCBI lineage: Eukaryota > Metazoa > Chordata > Chondrichthyes > Myliobatiformes > Dasyatidae > Hemitrygon > Hemitrygon akajei. The sequence continues at coordinate 195,088,192 of NC_133125.1, read as the reverse complement.
TCTGCAGATGCTGCAAATCCCAAGTAACAAAATGCCGGAGGAGCTCAGCAGGTCGGTCGGCTCCATCGGAGGGGAATAAATAGTCGACATTCGGGACCAAGACCTGCCATCAGGACTGGGAAGCCAGAGAAAGAGGGTGGGGAAGAAGGAAGTGTACAAACAGGTAGGTGACAGGTGAGACCAGGTGTGGGCGAAGGTGGGTGCATGGGGAAGTAGGGGGTGAAGTGAGAATTGGGGAGCCTTGCTGAGTTCTGCATATCGCCTCTCTTCACTCTATAATCATATGCCTGTATAACTGATACCCTGCCTGTTTCTGTCTGTGCCTCTGCTGCGAGTTTTTCATTCTACCTTTACCCCAGACTTGCGCACAAGACAATAAATTTGACTTGAGGTATCACAGGTACACAGGCCATTCAGCATAGACTCCAGACTAACCCATTTTATTTCAAACACAAGAGGTTCTGTAAACGCTGGAAAATTTAAACAACACAGATAACACATGCTGAAAGAGAGGAACAAACAGTTGATCAAAAGAAGATATTCTGCAGCTGCTGGAAATTCAGGGCAACAGATACAAAACGCTGGAGGATCTCAGCAGGACAGGAAACATCTATGGAGGGGAATAAACAGTCCACGTTTGGGCCTGAGACCTTTCTTCAGGACTGGAACGGAGGGGGAAGACCCCAGAAGAAAAGGGTGGGGAGAGGGGAAGGAGGGCAGGTAGAAGCTGATGGGTGAAGCCAGGAGGGTGGGACAGGTAAAGGGCTGGAGAAGGAGGAATCTGATAGGAGAGCAGAGTGGACCATGGGAGAAAGGGAAGGGGGGAAGTGACCAGAGGGAGGTAATAGGCAGGTGAGGAGAAGAGGTAAAAGGTCAGGAGTGAGGACTGGGAAAAAGAGTGAAGGGGAGGAAGGAGGGGTGGCAAAAACACAGATCAGACAGCACATACGAAGGGGAACATAGAGTGGATGGTTTGTGACATGTCCCTTGATTAGGACTCCCCAGCCCCTTCCTACCCTGCAAGATTATCCCACTCATCTACTCCTTCGCACACGAGGCGCTCCTTAGCAGCACTGGTGCATGCCGGTTAGTGCGTCGCTTTACAGCAAAAAACTGCGATGACCGACTGCTGCTGCTGTCTTTAAGGAGTTTGTGATTGCATGGGTTTCCTCCAGCACTCCAAAGACGTATGGATTAGTGAGCTGTGCGATTTCATTTGAAGCAAACAAAGCATTTCGTTTCATTTTACCCATGATAAATAAATTTCTACGTGTGACAATTAAAACTAATCTTTATTTTATCTAGCAACCAGCAGATTTTTGGGGCAGAGGGGAAAAGAATCACATAGTCAAAAGGAGAGCGTGCAAACTCCATACAGACAGCAGTGGAGATCAGGATGGGCTAGGCAGCAAGTCTACCCACTACGCCAACTCGGCACGCTGTCCCAGAGAACCCTACGAAAAGGCAGTAATTCTCATCTTCCGCATCTGCCCTATGCTTGCTCAACGTCTCTGAGGATATTTCCACTCGGCTCAATTTGAACAGTATCCCCTACAGTTTAATTAAAATCAGGGGCAGAGAAATCGCACATTCTCTGAGCAGTGGAGTGGAACAGAACCGAGATTCCCTGACCACGTCAGATCTGATGTCAGAGGGGTCTGGAGCTGTGCAGGGCAATCTCTGATTTTACAGAAGGTCGTGGGTCCCAGAAATGCACTGCTTTTCATTGAACATAGAACACAGAGGAGTACAGCACAGGAACAGGCCAATGCTGTGCCAAAACAGCTAAAAACAAAACAAAAACACACAAACACTAATCCCTCCTACCTACTCCATGTCCTTATCCTTCCATCTTCCTCACATAGCCAAACATCTCCTAAAAACCTCCAATATATTTGCCTCTACCACCACACCAGGCCGCAAATTCCAGGCATCGATGACTCTCTCTCACATCCCCTTTGAACCTACCCCCTCTCACCTTTAACTCATGCCCTTTGGTATTAGAGAGTTCAACCCTGGGAAGCAGACTCTCTCTATCCACTCTATCTATGCCTCTCATAATCTTGTAAACCGCTATCAGATCTCTCCTTAGCCTGCAACACTGGAGAAAACAACACAAGTTTATCCAACCATTATGGGAATTATATATAGGCCTCCAAATCATAGCCAAAATGGGTTGAGGTTGCAAAGGGAGCTGGAAAAGGCATGTAATAAGGGTAATGACACAGTTACAATAGGGACTTCAATAGGCAAGGGGATTGGGAAAATCAGGTTGGTGTCAGATCACAAGGAAGGAAATTTTTTGAATGCCTACGAGATGGCTTTTTAAGAGCCTGAGCCTATAAGGGAAAGGCCATCTTAGATTTGGTGTTGTGTAATAACCCAGATCTTATCAGGGAGCTTTTAAAGTTGCAACTTATCCTCTTGACTTTTGAACTCAATGCCTCAACTAATAAAAACAAGCATTCCATAAGCCTTCGACCTGTGTAGCCACTTTCAAGAAGCGATAAACTTAGATCCAAAGATCTCTCTGCTCAGCAACACTGTTAAGGATCTTGCTGTTAACAGTGTACTGTCTCCTTGCATTTGCCCTACCAAGGTGCAACACCTCACTTTTACTCGAGTTACCCCATTTGCCATTTCTCAGCCCATATCGCACTGTATTATTTTCCAGTCTTCTACACTATCCACAACTCCACCAATCGTGGCATCACCTGCAAATTTACTGACCCACTCATTCAGGTCATTTAGACACAGCACAAACAGCAGATGTCCCAGCACAGATCCCTGCAGAACACCATTAATTACAGACCTCCAGCTCAAATAAGACCCTTCAACTACCCTCTGTCTTCAGTGCACAAGCCATTTCTGAAACCAAACAGCTGATTCACCATGGATACCATGCATCTTAATCTTCTGGATTAGCCTCCCCAAATCCATCAAATGCCTTACTAAAATCCATGAAGACAACATGCACTGCCCTACCCTCATCAACCTCTCTCATCACATTGCCAAAAGAACTCAATCACGTTGGTGAGGCACGACCTGCCACGCACAAAGCCATGCTGGCTCTCCCTAATTCGGCCATGGATTCCCAAATGCACATATATCCCACCCCTAAGAATTTTCTCCGGCAATTTCCCTACAACTGATGGGAGATTCACCGGTCAATAATTCCCATGATTTTCCCTTGCTCCCTTCCTAAATAAAGGTACAACATCAGCCACTCGTTACTCCTCTGGGACCTCACCTATAGCCAGAGAGGACACAAAGATACTAGTCGAGGACTCAGGACAAAGGAGCTGGTTGTGAACTACAGGAGGAATGGAGACAGGCTAACCCCTACTGACATCAATGGATCTGGGGTTGAGAGGATGAATAGCTTTAAGTTCCTCAGCATAAACATCACTGAGGATCTCACATGGTTTGTACAAACTGGGTACGCGGTGAAAAAGGTACAACGGCGCCTCTTTCACCTCAGCCCATTGCAGTAGTTTGGTATGGGCCCCCAAATCCCAAAAACTTTCTACAGGGGCACAATTGAGAGCATTCTGACTGGCTGCATCACTGCCTGGTATGGGAACTGCACTTCCCTCAATCGCAGGACTCTGCAGAGAGTGCTGCGGACAGCCCAGTGCATCTGTAGATGTGAACTTCCCACTATTCAAGACGTTTACAGAGACAGGTGTGTAAAAAGGGCCCGAAGGATCATTGGGGGCCCAAGTCACCCCAACCACAATCTGTTCCAGCTGCTACCATCTGGGAAACAGTACCGCAGCATAAAAACCAGGAGCAATAGGCTCCAGGACAGATGCTAGAGACTGTGGCTGTCCCCCTTAACAATGAGTACTGTTGGGGGGGGGGGGGGGGTGGCCTTCCTGAGGGAAGCAAAAGTGGCCACACTTTGGCATCTGTGGCTCAGAAGGGTAGGGAAAGGAGGAGGATGGCAGCAGTGATAGGGGACTCTAGTTAGGGGTCAGACTGGCGATTCTGTGGACACAGGGAAGAAACACAGATGGTAGTTTGCCTCCCAGGTAGGGTCTGGGGTGTTTCTGATCGCATCCATGATATCTTGAAGTGGGAAGGTGAACAGCCAGAGGTTGTGGTGCACATTGGTACCAACGACATAGGTAGGAAAAGGGAAGAGGTCCTGAAAACAGACTACAGGGAATTAGGAAAGAAGCTGAGAAGCAGGACCACAAGGGTAGTAATCTCAGGATTACTGCCTGTGTCAAGTGACAGTGAGTATAGGAATAGAATGAGGTGGAGGATAAATGAGGCTGAGGGATTCAAGCAACGGGCAGGGATTCAGATTTCTGGATCATTTGGACCTCTTTTGGGGCAGGAGTGACCTGTACAATAAGGGTGGGTTGCATCCGAGGGGGACCAATATCCTGGCAGGGAGATTTGCTAAGGGTATTGGGGAAAGTTTAAACTAGAACTGCAGGGAGTGGGAACTGAAATGAAGAGACGGAGGTTGGCTGACAAATCAAGAAATCTTGTAGGCAGTGTGAGAGGGAGGATAGGCAGGTGATCGAGAAGGGATGCTCTCAGACTGATGGTTGGAGATGTGTTGAATTTAATGCAAGGAGTATCATGAACCAAGTGGATGAGCTTAGAGCGTGGATCTGTGCTTGAAGCAATGATGTTGTGGCCATTACAGAGACTTGGTTGGCTCAAGGGCAGGAATATTTACTTAGAGTGCCAGGCTTTAGATGTTTCAGAAGGGACAGGGAGGGAGGCAAAAGACGTGGGGGATGTGTCACGGCTGCAGAAAAAGAAGAAGTCATTGAGGGATTGTCTACTCAGTCTCTGTGGGTGGAAGTTAAAAACAGGAAGGGGTCAATCACTCTACTGGGTGTTTTTTTATAGACCATCCAATAGTAACAGAGACATGGAGGAGCAGAAAGGGAAACAGATTCTGCAAAGGTGCACTAATAACAGGGTTGTCGTAATAGGAGATTGTAATTTCCCCAATATTGATTGGCATCTCCCTAGAGTAAGGGGTTTAGATGGAATGCAGTTTGCTAGGTTCAGGAAGGTTTCTTGACACAATATGTAGACAGTCCTACAAGAGGAGAGGCTGTACTTCATCTGCTATTGGGAAATGAATCAGGACAGGTATCAGATCTCTCAGTGGGAGAACATTTCGGAGATTCTATCTCCTTTACCATAGCATCAGAGAGGGATAGGAGGAGACAAGTCAGGAAAACATTTAATTGGAATAAGGAGAAATATGAAGCTATCAGGCCGGATCTTGGAAGCATAAATTGGGAGATGTTCTCAGGGAAATGTATAGCAGAAATGTGGCAAATGTTCAGGGGATATTAGAGTGGAGTTCTACATATGTATGTTCCAGTGAGACAGGGAAAGGATAGCAGGCTACAGGAACCATAATGTACAAAGTCTGGAGAAAATCTAGTCAAGAAGAAAAGCTTATGAAAGGTTCAAAAACTCAGTAATGATAGAGATCTAGAAAATTATAAGGCTAGCAGGAAGGAACTTAAGAATGAAATCAGGAGAGCCAGAAGGGGGCATGAGAAGGCCTTGGCGAGCAGGATTAAGGAAAACCCCAAGGCATTCTACAAGATGTGAAGAGCAAGAGGATAAAAAGTGTGTATGGAACCAGAGGAGGTTGCGAAGGTACTTAATGAATACTTTGCTTCAGTATTCACTATGATAAAGGACCTTGGCAATGGTAAGGATGACTTACAACAGACTGAAATGCTTGAGCATATAGACATGAAGAAAGAGGATGTGCTGAAGATTTTGGAAAGCATCAAGTTGGAGAAGTCACTGGGACCAGATGAGATATACCCAAGGATACCGTGGGAGGTGAGGGAGGAGATTGCTGAGCTTCTGGCAATGATTTTTGCAACATCAATGGGAATGGGACAAGTTACAGAGGATTGGAGGGTTGCAGATGTTGTTCCTTTATTCAAGAAAGGGAGTAGAGATAGACCAGGAAGTTATAGACTAGTGAGTCTTACTTCAGTGGTTGGTAAGTTGATGGAGAAGATCCTGAGAGGCAGGATTTATGAACATTTAGAGAGGCATAATATGAATAGGAATAGTCAGCATGGCTTTGTGAAAAGCTGGTCGTGCCTTACGAGCCTGATTGAATTCTTTGAGGATGTGACTGAGCACGTTGATGAAGGTAGAGAAGTAGTTGTAGCGTATATGGATTTCAGCAAGGCATTTGATAAGGTTCCCCATGCAAGCCATTCAAACAGAAAGGAGGCATGGGATTAAAGGGGACCTTGCTTTGTAGATCCAGAATTGGCTTGCCCACAGAAGGCAAAGAATGGTTGTAGATGGATCTTATTCTGCATGAAGGTTGGTGACCAGTGGATTAGTTCTGGGACCCCTTCTTTTCGTGATTTTTATAAATGACCTGGATGGGGAAGTGGAGAGATGGGTTAGTAAATATGCTAATGACACAAAGGTTGGGGGTGTTGTGTACACATTAACAAGTACCTCATTAGTACACAAAGTACACATTAGTGCCTCATGCACATTCTCTGCATCCAAGCAAATATTCCCCCTTTATTCATGAGCGGTTTCACCCTCTCCTGAGTTATCCTCTTACTCGATGTAGATATAGAATATCCTGGGATTCCCCTTAACCCGACCTGCCAAGGACTTTTTATGGCTCCTGCTGCCTTTCCTGATTCCCTTCTTTAGCCCTGGCTTCTTTAATAAGACCATAAAACACAGGAGCAGAATTTGGCCATCTGGCCCATCGTGTCTGCTGTGCCATTGAATCACGGCTGATCCTTTTTTAAAATTTCCTCCTCAACTCCAGTTCCCGGCCTTCTCCCTCTAACCTTTGTTGCCATGTCCAATCAAGAACCTATCAATCTCTTCCTTAAATACACCCAACGACTGGGCCTCCACAGCTGCACTTGGCAAAAAATTCCACAAATTCACTACCCTTTAGCGAAATAAATTTCTCTGTTTTGAATGGATGCCCCTCTATCCTGAGGCTGTGCCCTCTTGTCCTAGACTCCCCCACCATGGGAAACATCCTTTGACATCTACTCTGTCTCGGCCTTTCAACATTCGAAAGATTTCAATGAGATCCCCCCCCCCCCGCCCCCATCCTTCTGAATTCCAGCGAGTAGAGACCCAGAACCATCAAATGTTCCTCGTATGATAACCCTTTCATTCCTGGAATCATCCTTGTGAACCTCCACTGGAGCCTCTCCAAAGCCAGCACATCTTTTCTAAGATGAGGAGCCCAAAACTCTTCACAATATTCAAGGTGAGGCTTCACCAGTGCCTTATGAAGCCTCAGCATCATAAGTATATTTAGATTTTCAAAAGGCTTTTGACAAGGTCCCACACAGGAGATTAGTGTGCAAGCTTAAAGCACACGGTATTGGGGGTATGGTATTGATGTGGATAGAGAATTGGTTGGCAGACAGGAAGCAAAGAATGGGAGTAAACGGGACCTTTTCAGAATGGCAGGCAGTGACTAGTGGGGTACCGCAAGGCTCAGTGCTGGAACTCCAGTTGTTTACAATATATATTAATGATTTAGACAAGGGAATTAAATGCAACATCTCCAAGTTTGCGGATGACACGAAGCTGGGCGGCGGTGTTAGCTGTGAGGAGAATGCGAAGAGGATGCGGGGTGACTTGGATAGGTTAGGTGAGTGGGCAAATTCATGGCAGATGCAATTTAATGTGGATAAATGTGAGGTTATCCACTTTGGTTGCAAGAACAAGAAAACAGATTATTATCTGAATGGTGGCCGATGAGGAAAAGGGGAGGTGCAACGAGACCTGGGTGTCATTGTACACCAGTCATTGAAGGTGGGCATGCAGGTACAGCAGGTGGTGAAAAGGCAAATGGTATGTTGGCATTCATAGCAAAAGGATTTGAGTACAGGAGCAGGGAGGTTCTACTGCAGTTGTACAGGGCTTTGGAGAGACCGCACCTAGAATATTGTGTGCTGTTTTGGTCCCTTAATCTGAGGAAAGACATTCTTCCCATAGAGGGAGTACAGAGAAGGTTCACCAGATTGATTCCTGGGATGGCAGGACTTTCATATGAAGAAAGACTGGATCGACTAGGCTTATACTCACTGGAATTTAGAAGATTGAGGGGGGATCTTATTGAAACGTATAAAATTCTAAAGGGATTGGACAGGCTAGATGCAGGAAGATTGTTCCCGATGTTGGTGAAGTCCAGAACGAGGGGTCACAGTTTAAGGATAAAGGGGAAGCCTTTTAGGACCGAGATGAGGAAAAACTTCTTCACACAGAGAGTGGTGAATCTGTGGAATTCTCTGCCACAGGAAACAGTTGAGGCCGGTTCATTGGCTATATTTAAGAGGAAGTTAGATATGGCCCTTGTGGCTAAAGGGATCAGGGGGTATGGAGAGAAAGCAGGTACAGGGTTCTGAGTTGGATGATCGCAGGCTTGATTGAAACCTATAAAATTCTAAAGGGATTGGACAGGGATTTTTCCTCATCTCGGTCCTACAAGGCTTCCCCTTTATCCTTAAACTGTGACCCCTCGTTCTGGACACAGAACATCGGGAACAATCTTCCTGCATCTAGCACATCCCTGCTCTTGTATTCTAGACTTCTTGAAATGAATGCTAACATTGCATTTGCCTTCCTCACCACTGACTCAAGTTAACCTTTAGGGTGGTTCTGCACAAAGATTCACAAGCCCCTTTGCATCTCAGATTTTTGGATTTTCTCCCCGTTTAGAAAATAGTCCACACATTTATTTGCATGACCGTCATTTTCCAACATCGTATTTCATTTGCCACTCTCTTGCCCGTTCTCCCTATTTGTCGAAGTCCGTCTGAGTCCTACCTGTTCCCTGAACGCTACCTGCCCGTCCACCAATCTTCATATCATCTGCAAACTTGGCAACAAAGTAATCTATTTTATCATCTAAATCATTGATATACAGCATAAAAAGAAGCGGTCCCAACACTGACCCCCGTGGAACAGCTCTAGTCACTGACAAGGATCTTATTATTCCCACTCGCTGCCTTCTGCAATCAGCCAATGCTCTAACCATCTTAGTAACTGATACTCCTGATGTACTTCTTTTGACCCTGACTTCCGAAGCGTTACATACTTTTCCTTTTTCTTCTTGACTAAAGTTATCACCTCTCTACATATCCAAGGTTCTCTTATCCCTGTCCTTCCCTCTAACCCAGGCATGGGCAAACTACGGCCCGGGGGCCATATGCGGCCCGTTAAGCTTTTTAATCCGGCCCGCAGAACTTGATGAAATTATATTAATAAACCTTGTTAACGTTTTTTTCCCCGCAATTCTGGCGTTTTCGCCACAACAAAACTAAATCCAGACTTTGATGCGCTGGCTAAAAAGGGAGACCAACAACACTGTTCCCACTGAAATTAAAAATAAGTTTCTTCGTTGTGTTATGTAAAAAATGCATTTGAAAATATTTTTTTCAATAAGCCTTACACGTTCCATGTCATTTCTGTTAAGTGATGGACATGAGTAGTGCGCAGGTGCACGTACGTTCTCAAAATAAAAAATGCGCTCCAGATCAAATGACGCGCTCCGCATACTGGCGCGCTGTCACTGTTCTGTCCTTGTGCTGGTCGTTGTTGAGTTTTGGCACAGGGGACAATTGAATAAGAAGGAGCAGGACAAGTAGACCTGCAACTCCTACCGTTTTTGAAATAAAGACAGTCAGGAGGAGAGTGATGATGATAATATCTTGAAGGATAACAGAATTTTCAGTGCTTTAAAATAATAACTGTTACTATTAAAAAAAGCTGTATTTTATTCATTTAAATTTCAGTGTTTTAAAAGTCATTTCAATAAATAGCTAAATACCATGGGACTTCAAAGACAGATATTTTGTTGTAATGCATTTGTTCATTTTCAATTGAAATTAAAGCACATGTTTTCTACATATCCCACGATATTTTATTTTCTCTTATGAGGTGTATTACCAAAACACTCCGTCCATCTGCTCCTGGTCCGGCCCCCCTGTCAAATTTTAGAACCCTTTGTGGCCCACAAGTCAAAAAGTTTGCCCACCCCTGCTCTAACAGGAACATACCTTTCCTGTAGTCTATGCAATTGATCTTTAAATACTCTGCACATATCTGATGTGGACTTGCTAACTCTTCGTAGTTCCTGCCTAATATCCTTGTAATTTGCCCGTATCCGATTCCAAACTCTCCCACGAGGACCATACCTACCCCTATCTATAGCCATCCTGAACCTTAAGGAGTTACAATCACATTTTTACACATTTCCTTAATCTGATTGCACATCTGTTCCTTAGTGTCCCATTGGCTATTAGGGGGTCTGTAGTACAATCTCATCAGTGTGATTGCACTCAGTCCCGAGTTTTACCCAAGTGTACTCAGTGTCTGACCCCCCCCATTATGTCTCCCCTTAGTACAGCTGTGATATTGTCCCTGATTAGTAATGCAACTCATCCCCTCTTCTACCTACTCATCCAACTTTACCAAAACTTCGGAAACCTGCTCATGACTCACCCACTCTTTCCCCTCTCTCAACCAAGTTTCAGTAATGGCTACAACAGAGTTCCATGTACTGATCCATGCTCAAAGTTAATCACCCTCACCCATAATACTCCTGGCATTAAAATAGACACACTTCAAACTCTCCGACCCGTCATATCTGTTATTCCGATTTTGCCTTTCAGTACCTTCCCTGATATTTACCTTCTGGTCCGATCCTTCCCTTCCCGACCCGGGCTCCGGTTCCCAGCCCCCTGCAAAACTAGTTTAAACTCTCCCAAGTAACATCAGCAAACCTCGCGGCCGTGTGGACGGGTGTAATAAGAGTCCTGTATCGCAGAAGGGATTCGTTTAAGTAGGCGTTTAACTAATTCGGCAGGTATATGTGACAATATCTTGCGTGGCCTCTCGGCTCCGAAGTGGGAGGAGGGACCGCCTATGCGAGTGTGTGTGTGTGGTCCTCCACAGCGCAGCGCAATCTCCGCGTCGTCCCACTCGCCCCAGACGACAGCGTGGCGCCCTTACCTGAAGTCCGAGCCTGCGGAAGTATAAGCCGAGCGCCAGGTTGGTACAGACCAGCAGGACGGTGAGCAGTGCCGAGTACCACAGGAGGCTTCGATCTAGGGTCCGTGTTCCAGCCATCGACTCTGTGCGTTCTCCTCCGCCGGCGCCAGCCCTGGCAATTATACCTCCCCGTGCCTCGGTGCTTTCCCCGAGAAATTTTATTGTTCTGTGCTTGTGTCTTTAAAAAGGAAATAAAGCAGGCGCAGCTGTAAGTATCGAAGAGTCCACTGGGAAACTAGGAATGTGGATTGGGGACGAGAGGGGAAATTTGAGCGGCTTTTAACTGTAAACAATGCAGTTTTCCCCCGCACCCCTACTTCTGCCCTGTCAGCGCGTGTCTCGGGGGCTCGGGAGGTCACCCGCTTTTCTTTTCACAAGAATAAGTTTATTACAAGTACTACAGCTTATGACACATATTGAAAGGCTTAAATTTAATGATGTGGAGAGGACGTTTCCCGTAGTGGGGGAGTCCAGAACGAGAGGGCAGAGTCTCAGGAAAAGCGGATGAGAAAGTATTTCTTTAGCCAGGGGGTGGTGAATCTGTAGAATTAATTTCCACAGGCAGCTGAGGAGGTCAAGTTATTTAAAGCTGGAGGTTGATTAGTGAGGGCGTCAAACATTACAGGGAGAAGATACGGGAATGGGGTTGAAGGAGATAATAAATCAGACATGATAGAGAGACTCGATGGGCCGAATGGCTTAATCCTCGTCTTATGGTCTCCAACAAATCATTCAAACCAATAGCAGATAGATTAAAACATCCCCTCCCTGATTCTGGATGAGAGGGACTGAGTTATCAGTCAGGAGTGGAACTTATTCTTTGGAGAGTCAGCGCCTGTCTATTTAAAATTGTTTAAGTGTTTAAAACAAGACAGCAGTGTTTAGCCAGAGAGTGGTGAATTTGTTGCCAAGGCAGCTGTGGAGGCCAAGTCTTTATGTGTATTTAAGGCAGAGGTTGATAGATTCATGATCGGTCAGGGCATGAACGGATATGGGGAGAAGGCAGGAGATTGGGGATGAGAAGAAATTGGGTCGGCTATGTTGAAAAGGTGGAGCAGGCTCGATGGGATGAATGGCCTAATTCTGCTCCTATATTTTGTCTTGTGGCTTAAATTATGAGGCATAGAGAAGGTGGAGGGTAACAGGTAGGGGCATCCAAAATGAAGGGACAGAGGTTTGAGGTGAGAGGGGAAAAAGGTTTATTGGTATTGGTTCATTATTGTGGAAAAACCTGTCTTGCATACTGTTTATTCTGATCAGATCGCTACACAGTACAGTGAGCTGGAACAAGGTAACACAGTGACAATAAAGTGTGAAAGCTACTGAAAGAGTGCAGTGCTGGTCAACGATAAAGTGCAGCTGAGTATTTGGAATGACCTACCAGAGGAAGTTGTTGAGGTAGCTGCAATAGTCTCATTTGGGTGGAGGGGCAGGGCGGGGCGGGGCTCAGAGGGCTACGGGCACTAGCCTCTCCAACATCCCCAGCATTTTCAAAAGGTTGAGCCTCGAAAGGCAGCACCCATCATTAAAAGCCCCTATTGCCCAGGACATGCCCTCTTGTCATTGCTACCATCAAGGAGGAGGTACAGCAACCTGAAGACACCCACTCAATGGTTTAGGAACAGCTTCTTCCCCTCTGCCATCAGATTTCTGAATAGACACTTCCGCAGTGTTGGTTTGCTCCCTTTTGCACTACTTATTTAATTTTTATGATATGTTTCTTATTGTAATTTATAGTTTTTATTATGTAATGCAATGTACTGTTGCCACAAAACAGCAAATTCCAGGTTAAATGCCACTGATACTTAACGTGATTTTGATTCTGATTTTGAATGCAGGAAGTTGCGACAAACTGGGTGGGCCCCATGGCTGGCATTGCCTGGGTGGGATGAAGGGCCTGTATCTGCGATGCCTTGCCCTCTGCTTCTATCCAAATGACCCTCTGTGGTGCCAACAGTCTCAGAACCCCTCCCATGTGTCTGTGGACACCACATCCCTTTTCTCCCCGAGATACCTGGGCACGAGCATCGTCCAGGACATCGGGGTCCCCCACATGTGCACCCTTTCCACCTCCATAACCTTTCACTGGCAGAAAGTAGTGAAATGGTGAGAAAGATCATGAGGTAGCTGCTTCACCATACTGCACCAACTTTAACATCGAGCAAAGATCACAGCGTCCCTTTAGATATGAGATGTGGAGGAATTTCTTCAGCCAGTCTGTGGCATTCACTGCCACAGGCAGCTGGGGAAGCCAGGCAATGAGTACATTTAAAGCAGACAGAGGTTGATAGATTCTTGATTAGTAAGAGTGTTAAAGGTTACGGGGCGAAAGCAGGGGAATGGGGGTTGAGAGGGACAATAAATCAGCTATGGTGGAGCAAACACAATGGGCCAAACTCTGCTCCTATGTCTTATGGAGCTGGACCACGTGGACAGAGCCTCTGTCTCGCCTTTCCAGTGACCTGAGTTCGGGTGCTGTCCGTGTGGAGTTTGTACGTGAGCACATCACTGGCTGGGCTAACTCAAGTCAGTGAGTGATAAAACCTGGGATGAAGTTGATGGGAATTTATGGCGGGGGGAAGGGAGATGAGTACATTTGCTGAGATCCGAGGGGCCAAATATCTTAAAGAAAGAGAAGATATAAAATTTAAAAGCAGCAATGATTGCAAATTTTAAAAGTATATGAAATGCAAATTCAGATCACGAATAAAACTATAAATATAATGAAACAATAAAAATAAAAAAATTTCTCAGCCAATGATACAGAGCAAAGTCAGCCAAACGTGACCGGGTTGAATAAACATCTAGAGCGTTATAGTCCAGCTGGGCCGAAGGATCTCTTTCCCCAGAGCAGTCACGGGCTGATTAGATCATAGAGCCAAGGTCAGGCTCGATGCTCTGAGTGGCTTTCTCCCGATTTTCAATAATAATCACTGGATAAAAGATCAGACAGAAACACAAACAAGAGAAAACCTGCAGATGCTGGAGATCCAAAGCAACACGCACAAATTGCTGGGGGAACAGCAAGCCAGGCAGCATGTGTGGGGAGAAAAGTTCAGTTGACGTTTCGGGCTGAAACCCTTTGCAATACCCTTATGGTCTTATGGCATCTTCCCTTCGACAGCAGTTCTGTGAAACACGCTCTCACTGCCCCCCCCGTGATCCCTGCTGCCCTCTGACTCCTCGACCACGTGCTTACCCAGACCGGCTACTACAGCCATGTATCCTTCCTGGGAACATTCCACTCTTTCCTGTCCAGCCAAAGGGGTTCGCCTGTACTTTTTTGACGCTGCCTGGCCTGCTGAGTTCCTCCAGCATTTCATGTGTGTTGCTCAAACAGAAACATGTTTGTTTTTTACTAAAATTTAGAGCAGAGACTGGAAATGTGTAGAAGGAGGGAACATCTGGGTAGAAGCCTGTCCCAAATGAGGAGGGACTAGGAAGAGGTTTATGGGAAGGAGCCTGTGAGTCACATCCCACCATTCCGCTGGGGGAATGTTGATATCTTTCCCCCAAACGTGCTGGAAACCATCAAATAAAATTACAACTTAACCTTAAACAAAACTGCAGAGAATGTTCAACACGAAATAGGCCCAGTATTTTCTCCCTGTGGTAAAATTTACATTGAGCATAAAAGAGTACAGCAGAGGAATAGGCCCTTCGGACCATGATGCTGTGCCCATCTAATTAGTTAGTGACACCCCATTGCTTGTTTACACAGTCCATATCCCTCCATTTCTCTGCACATTCGTGTCCCCATCTAAGAGTCTGTTAAATGTCTCTAATGTACCTGCCTCTACCACTACCCCAGACAGTGCATTGCAGGCATCAATCACTCGCTGTGTAAAAATCTTCCATCTTTCCCTCTCTCACCTTAAATGCATGCCTTTGAGTATTAGAGATTTTGACCCTATAGAGAAAGGTAACATATCCATGCCTCACATAGACCTATAATCTTCCATCAGCCTCCGCTGCTTCAGTGCAAACGACTGTCCAACTACTCCTTATAGCACATGCCTTCCAATCAAGCCACATCCTGGTGAACTGTTTCTTCAGCCCTTCCAAATTCTCCCAGTAATGGGGTGACCATAAATGAATGCAGCACAACTGATGCAGCCTACCAAACTGCAACATAACTGCCTGACCTTTGAACTCAATGCCTCGACTAACGAAGGAATGCCATGCCATCTACCTTCTTTACCACCCTACCTACTTACGCAGCCACTGTCAGGGAACTATGGACTTGAAGCCTGAGATCCCTCTGTACACAAACCCTGTTAAGGGTCCTGCCACTTCACACTTACATTTGATCTCCCAAATTGCAACACCTCACATTTGCCCAAAACTCTTTGAAAAAGAATTGCCTAGATTCACGAACCTTTGGGAGAAGAAATTAGATTCAGATTTATGTACTTATTGCGTCTACATTGAAACATACAGTGAGATACTTCTCAGCCTAGTCTAAATAGCCAAGCTCATTGCCTGAGAATTCATTGCCAGAGTTGGTCCCTCTCTCTCAGTGTTCTGTTTGGTTATGTGGATGTCCACAAGAAAATGAATCTCAGGGGTGCATATGGCGACAAGCATGTATTTGGATAATACATTTTTACTTTTACTGTGACTTGTGTTCCTGGTGTTGGAATATTAAAGGAGAGGACAGGCTATTCCTAGCTTTGGAATCTAACAAATCAGTTATTTTCCACCATTCTCATTGACAGCTTCTGTCAAAGAGATTTTGCTGGGATTAAAGGCGGTGGAAGTGAATTGAGAAAGAAGTTTGACATGGTATATTGCCTCAAAACTCTGGCTGTGGTGAACTGAGAGGATGGTAAGAGGGTTTAGGAAGGTAATGCCAGGCTGGTGGATTGGGCCATCAAAGAGCTCAAGGAACATATGGGAGCAGAATTAGTCTAATTGGCTCTTCGATTCCGCTCTGCCATCCAATCATGATTGGTTTTCTTTCAGCCTCATTTTCCCACCTTCCAATCCTCTTTAACCCCCTTACCAATCAAGAACTGTAGTGTACCGGTTAGCACAATGCTTTATAGTACAGGTGACCTGGGTTCATTTCCCGCTGCTGTCTGTAAGGAGTTTGTACGTTCTCCCTGTGACCACGTGTATTGCTTCTGGGTGCTCCAGTTTCCTCCCACTGTCCAGAGACGTACTGGTTGGTGGGTTAATTGGTCTTTGTAAATTTTCCCTGATCAAATTGGGTGATTACTGGGCATTGCAGCTCAAAGGACTGGAAGGACCTATCCGGTGCTGTATCTCAATAAATAATCTTTGCCTGACTTGGCCTCCATAACCGTCTGTAGCAATGAACTGTACAGAAACACCACCCTCTGACTGAAGAAACCACACTTCATGTCAGTTCTAAAGGACGTCCCTTTATTCTGAGTCTCTGCTCTCAGATCCTCTCCATGTCCACTTATGCAGGCTTTCCAGCATTTGGTAGGTTTCAATGAGAACCCCTCTCACCATTCTGAACTCTATCAAGTACAGGCCCAGAGACATCAAACCCACCTCATATGTTAACCCTTTCATTCTTGTGACCCTGCCCTGGACCCTCCGGGGCCAGCACATCTTACCTCAGGCATGGAGTCCAAACTAACCTATCAACCATGTTCTTGCTCTATGGCAGAAAGGTTGACAGGCCTTCTCCTTCTTTCATTTCTTCCCTCCTCCCGCTCCTGAGGTGGAAGATGAGTGATTGGGAAGGGGTGAGATTGGGTGTTACTGAGCAAGGACAAATCGAGGGAGAGCTCCATCCAGAGACAAAGGGGGAGGGGGAGGGGAGGGAGGGGGAGAGAGACATGCATGCACCTCACTCTGTGGATGAAGTCACAGCGACAACCACAATTACTGTTGGCATTTGCTCATCAGAAATCCCCACACCTTCTTTCACTCCTTTCATCAGTCGGTTGGTCACGTCCCCAGGGAGCGTAGTGCCCCAGAAGGGAGTCGAGATCTCACCCCTCAAAATATATGGAGAACCCTTGAAATACTGTCACATTCATTTTTAGAAATTGAGTTTTTAAAAACTTTTGCGAATTATCTGTTCCCCCACCTCAGGGTCCTGGCTGAAAACAGTGAAAATGAAACCACTTGGTATGGTGAAACCTGTTCTGGGGTGACTTTAGAACTGACATAAAGTGTGGTTTCTTCAGTCAGACGGTGGTGTTTCTGTACAGTTCATCGCTACAGACGGTTATGGAGGCCAAGTCACTGGGTATATTTCAGGCAAAGATTATTTATTGAGATACAGCACCAGATGGGTCCTTCCAGTCCTTTGAGATGCAATGCCCAGTAATCACCCAATTTGATCAGGGTGGGGTTCCAGTAAATATCCCGGCCTGGGACACACAGGGTAGTTTTAGATGACATGCTGAATTCAAAAATTTCTAAGAAAGTAGAAGCACAAGAGCTTTAATAAAGACAGAAAATTCTGGAAGCATTCAGCAGGTCAGGCAGCATCTGTGGAGAGAATCACCAGCTTGAAGCTTGAACCCTGTTTCTCTTCCCAGCAGGGTTGCCGGACCTGCTGAGTGTTTCCGGTGTTTTCTATTCTTATTCCAGATTTCCAGCATCTGCAGTTTCCTGGTTTCTTTCAGATCTTATCATCCAGTATTGCCTAACGTAGAAATTTCCACAGAGTAGAGAATAGGAAATGAGAAGAGGTGACTCATGCCATAGCATGGGCCCATCACCTTTATGCCAGATTTCTGTCCCCTCATTTCCTTGTCAGTTATTGCCTCCCACATTTCCATGAACTTCTCCCCCCCCCCCCACTGTGTCCTGCCAACATTTATACTGGGGGTAAATGACAGCATCCAGTTAACCTGCCGCCTTGCACATCTTAGGGGTTTGGGATGACAAGCCTGGATTGTTTTCTCTGTGTCAAGGGCTAAACGAAGACTTACTGACGTTTATAAAATTATAGAAGGCATAGATAGGGTAGGCAGAGAGAAACTTTACCCAGGGTAAAAATGATGAACATTTCAGGTGAGAGGGAAAAGTTCAAAGGAGATCTGAGGGGCACGTTTTTTTACACGGAGAGTAAAAATGCAGGGAATGTGCTGTCACGACTGATGATTCAAGATTCAAGTACATTTGTTATCAAAGAATGTATTAATTATGCAACATTGAGACTTGCTTGCTCACAGGAGCCACAAAGCAAGATAGTCAAAAGAACCCATTTTAAAAAAAATAAAAAATAAAAGACCAACATCTGATATGCATCAGAAAGAAAAACAAAATTATGCAAACAATGGAAGCAAACAAATACATTCCAAACCAAAATTAGCTCCTCAGATCTGAACTCCCCGAGCAGCCCAGTGTAGGCCGAAAGCCTCGTTTGTCAGTTTACCACCTCAGCGGGCACGGAGCACAGCAGCCGGGGCAGTTTTCATAGCCTCAGTGCCATGGAGAAGATCATCACGGAGAAGGAGCAAAATCGGCCCAAGAGACTCAAGATTGTTTGATGTCATTTGCTGTACACAGGCATAAGGAGTACAAAATAATTATTACTCCAGGGCCAATGCAGCGCAAAAAGGAAACACAAAAGATAAAGGACACAACATTAATAATAGTATAGATATTTATATAAATAAATGTAAAGTCAGAAGATACTTTATATAGAGATTGATTTATGTCCAGAGGTGATGGTAGGCTGTACGTTAAGGGACTGTTGGGAATTGTGGTGGAGTTAGTGGGTGGAGGGGTTGCTCAGTCTTACCACTGGCAGAAGGTGACTGATTTTGTGTCTGGATGCTATGCAGCCTCTTCCCTGATGCCCATGAACAAAGTGGTATTTAAACACGTACTGTAAATATGCAGTAAATGGAAGGATTAATTTATTCAGCTTTATTTATCTATCAAATGTACATCGAAACACATAGTAAAGTGTGTCTTTTGTGTTAACAACCTAAGGACGTGCTGGAAGCAGTCGGCAAGCATCGCCACACACTCTGGCACCAACACAGCGGGTCGACGATGTTCTGCAGAATGACGTAACCAACAGCAACAAAACAAAACAACAGCAGAAACTTGTTGGTAGATAAATCGGTCGTTGTAAGTCGTCCTGTGATTAGGCTAGGATTAAATCGGCAGATCGCTTGGCGGCGTGGCTCGTAGGGCTGCAAGGTCACTCTGCATGTATCTCAATGAATAAATTCATTTCAAACACGTGTGGGTAGTGAGCTGTAGACACGCTACGTTGGAGTCACAAATGTGGAGAAATTTGTGGGATGCCCCCAGCACTTCCTTGCTGTGTAGGTGGTTGACGCAAATTCTGTGTTTTGACGCACAGGTGACAAATAAAGCTCATCTTTCTTTCTAGAGTTGTCAACAAGGCAAAGCAGTATATTGACCTTTATCACAAAGAATAGGGAGGTCCTGTCTCAGCTGTACAGGGTGTGGCTGGAATATTGGTCCAATTTAATGTCAGAGAATGTATACCGTATACAACCTGAAATCTTACTCTTCACAGACAATCATGAAACAGAGCGAAAACAAAACCCAAAAAATGAATGACAAAGAAACAGTAGAACCCAAGAGCCCCTCCCTCTTCCTTTGCACAAACAACAGCAAAGCATCAACCCTCCCCCAACTTGTTCAGCAAAAAGCATCAACCCCCCCCACCACCATCCACCAAGCAATAGCAAGAGCACAGAGATCATGATCTATAGACCATCGAAAACTACTGCCCATCCCAATACTTTGGTATCTCTAAAGGCTCTCTCCTTCACTCTCATGGGGGGGGGGGGAGATATCACTTCTGCTTAATTCAATTCTCCTGACTTGAGAATCCGCAATCTCTCTCTCTCTCTCTCTCCTCTCCTTCCGAGGCCTCTGACAGCCCACTGTCTCAATGTTTCGATCTCCCGCGATGATTCAGTGGGTAACATCAAGGAGGAATCAGGTCAGCCATGGGGCCTGATGCACCATCAATAACTCTGAGACGTGGGTTAAGGTAGGCTTTTATTGGCTGGAAGAAAGCACAAACAGCAAGTGACTATCACACAACATCCTGGAGACTGAGGAAGGGTCTGTGGCTCCAATCGCCTTTATACCGGGGTTTGTGGGAGGGGCCACAGGAGCAGTCAGCGGGGGGGGGGGGGGTGTCCAGACAGGTATATCTAGTTCACCACAGGGCCACACCTTCCAAGCTGCTCCAGGAGATACCGAAATGCAGGCCACTTGGTGAGTTCCAGAGAGCGGGAACCCATCGCCTGTGATGAGTGCAGTTTGATCATGGACTCTGACTGGACACCATCAGCTAGAAAATGGAAAAAAGACACGAGAACAGAAGATTTAAGCTGTTTTGCGGCTGAACTCGAAGAGGTCACCCAAGTCTGCGAAAACCTCTGGTGCCAGCTTTAACTATTGTGCACAGTTTTGGCTGCCTTACTTAAAAAAATACAGATGCAGAGTACTGTATTGGAGACAGTTCAAAGGAGATTCATAGACCAGTACAGCATGGTACAGGCCCTTCGGCCCACAATGTTGTGCATTTCTGACCACTCCAAGATCAATCCAACGCTTCCCTCCATCAGAGCCTCCATTTTTCTTTCATCCATCTGTCTATCTAAGAGTCTCTTAAGTATCCCCAATGTTTTCACTGGTCTCAGTCCTGGGTCATCCGATTGAAAAAGGCTAGACAGTCTGATGCACATGTTCCTACGTTCAGAAGAATGAGGGGTGACTTTTTCAGACATAAGAAATGCTGGGGGGGTTTCCCCAAGTAAGAGAGTCACAGACAGGGGCATGGTTACACAGGAAAGGACAACTGAGGTATGGCAAAAGTTTGTCTCTCACAAGGCAATGAATCTCCGGATTTCTTCGCTGATGCAGAACGTGACGACCTAATTATCTGATGTACTTAAGGTGCTGTTGTGGGGAACTGGTGCAGGACAGAGGCCAGCCAATACAGATCAGACATGATCATGTTCAGTAGCTGGGTAGGTTTGAAGGACGTTCCTAGACCCATGGGAAAAGGCCTTTCTTCCCATTGAACATGTGCTAGCCCCTTCCATCAGATGCAGGGTTACAGCAGGACGGAACTCAGATAACAGATCAATCGTGCTCCCTCTGATCGGTGAAGAGGCAGAATGGCCTCCTCCTGCTCCCGGAGTCTGAAGTGGACAGTGAATCTTTCAGAGGGATATGGGGTGTTACTGAGGAAATGTGAGTATGGAAGAGCAGAAGGAAGGAGGGCTTCCACCAGGGTCAGTGGCAGAGAGAGCAGGGGGAGCTCTGTGGGTTAAGTCACATAAACAACCTGGAACAATTACTATTGACCTTTGCTCATCAGAAATCCCCACATCCGCTTTCTTCTTTCATCAGCCCATGCACCAGGTCCCCAGGGAGCCCAGCACCCCTGAACGTGGTCGAGGTGTCATGCCTCTCTACCTCGAAATATACGGGGAACTCCCCATCACTCCCTCGAAATACTCTCACCTTTATTTTTAGAAATCAACTTTTTAGAACTTTTGCAACACATCTTCTTTCCTACCTTGGGGACCCACCTGAAAACCATCAGATGAGTGGAAACCTCTTCTGGTGACAGCACAGGCTTCTTTAGCTTCCAATCAATAGCCCAGCAGAACATTCGGGACGGTTCACAGAATCATACAGGGTGCTGAGACAAGCAAAGGGCCATTTCAAACAGTTCTGGGCCTTTGGGACATGATGTTGAGCCAGCCTTTTAAACTGCTCCAAGACCAATCTAACCTTTCCCTTCCATACAGCCCTCCATTTTTATATCATCCATGTGTCTAACTGAAATTCTCTTTAATATCCCTAATGTTTCTGCTTCCACCGTGCCGTCTGCTTTATGCATGATTAGATTTTACTGATATCATACGTGCTTGCTATCTTGTATGTGTGAGTACTAGGCCTCACGCCGCGGTCTCGCCTGTTTACAGTTGCCAGGGAGGAGCGTTGGGCCCAGTGCCACCCCACCCCCAGCATTCACTTGGAAGAAGACAAGCTCTCTTGGTTGTCTGCAGATTTTGGCAGCATTGAGCATTGAGCTTGAGTCTGGTCTCTTTTGTTGAGTGGCTGTATCTTTCTACCTTTCTATCTTACACAGCTTTGTGCTGTGTGTGACTGTTGGTACTGTGTTTTGCAGTTTGACCCTGGAGCAATACTGCCTGGTTTGGCTGTACTCATGTATAGTGGAAGGAAAATTCAGCTTGAATTGATTTACCACCTGGGGTGGTGTGTTCCAATCACCCAGCACTCTCTAATAAAGCTACTCTCATCCTTCCCTCCAGCCAGTTTATAGTTATGCCACTCATATCAGCCATTTCGGCCCTGGGGGAGAAAAGTCTCCGGCTGTCCACTCGATCTGTGCCTTTTATCATCTTGTACACCTCCATAAAGTCACTTCTGATCCTCCTCCTCTCCGAGGAGAAAGAGTGCTAGTTCACACAACCCATCCTCATAAATCACACACTTTAATCCAGGCAGCATCCTGGCAGATCTCCACTGCTCCCTCTCTAACGCTGCCGCATCCTTACAGTAATTTAGGGAAAATCTCTGCAGACAGTACCCACGGTGCCAAATGCCTTTTCAAAAATTCCCTTCTGCAAAGTGCTAGAGGGCTTCACACAAAACCTTCACACAATTTAAAGGTGTTTTAACCCCAGGCAATTAATCTAATCAACCATTCTTGTTAGCCACCACTACCTATTAGCCTCATCGCTGCATGGTACTCTAAACACTTCCACCATTTTGTATAATGCTGCTTACATTGTAAATACGCACTGTTATTTATATATTTGTGTTACATTTTATTCCGTATCCATCCTTTAACCTCTAACTTTATTATTTACATTATTCTTTATTCTTTACAATTGTTGAATGTTGTATTTGCTGCAGATCGCCCCCTGACCAACACAACACAGCAAATTCCTAATATATGTAAATTCACAGGTGAATTAAGTTGATTCTCGATCCTTGATCTCAGCCCTGAATGGGCTCCGTGGCTGTGGCCCGCAGCCATCGGGCTCCCGAACCGGCTTCGCTCCCTCAGTGTTGAGCGGGCCCCGTGTCCGAGGACTCACTTTTGGAGACTCTGCGGTTCATGTTCTGTGTGCTGTTTGTTTATTTTTGTTGTTTGCACTATTTGATTTTTTTTCCACATTGGATATTTGAAGGCCTTTGTTGTGTGGGTTCTTTAAAAAAGGATTCCAATGTCTTTCTTTATTTTGTAGCTGCCTGTAAGGAGACGAGTCCCAAGGTTGTATGGACACAGTATGGACACTTTGATAATAAATGCACTTTGAACTTAGAATAATTTTTATGTACACCTGTCACAGAACAAATTTCACGATGTACGTCAGTGATAGTAGACATGTTCTGATCCTGTCATGTCTGAGAATTAGAGATGGAAGGTCGGACTTGTTGAGGGGCCTAAATGTGGCGAGGAAGTTTACACATTAAACTTTCCCTGGGGTTTTCAGAACCTGATCACTGTTGTAACACCATATGATCTCATAAACAGCAATGTGGAAATGACCCTGCACAGCTGCTCACTGCCTTGCATGGAAAAGTAAATGACTCATGAGAGTGATCTGGGAATGGAAGCGTCAACGTGTGAGGAGCGTTTGACAGCTCCGGGCCGGCACTCACTGGAGTTCGGAAGAATGTCAGGAGATCTCATTGAAGCCTATCAAAGATCGAAAGGCCTATAGAGAGGGGATGTGGAGAGGATGTTTCCTATAGCGGAGGAGTCAAGGAACAGAGCGCAGAGCCTCAGAACAGAGACACATGTCCATTCAGAACAGAGGTGAAGATGAATTTCTTGAGCTGGAAGGTACTGAGTCTGTAGAATTCAATGTCACAGATGCCATGGAAGCCAAGTTATTGGGCAGATTTAAAACGGAGGCTAATAGGTTCTTGGTTAGGAAAGGTCAAAGGTTATGGGAGAAGGTGTTGAGAGGGATAATAAATCAGCCATGATAGAAGGACAGAACAGACCTGATGAGCCGAATGATCTCATTCTGCTTCTACGTCTGGTAAATGCTTTCTACACAGTCACACCCAGAAGAGCACGAGGAAGTAGAAACAGGAGAGACCATTTGGGCCATTAAGCCCACCCTACTATTCAATAAGCTCATGGCTGATCTGCCCAATGTCTCGTCTCATCAACCCCCTATGTTACTCAGTTCCCTGATCTTTCAAACATTCATCTTCCTCCATTTTCATTAGCCCCAGTGATCCAGTCTGCCGAAAAAAGAATTCAAGAGATTTGCCCTCTGACAGAAGAACTTTCCACACACCTACACTCGTACATAAATCACGAGCCGCGTAGACAGGGTGAACGTGGGCAGACTTTTTCCCAGCGATGGGCTTAGGTTGAAGGGAAGGTGAGAAGGGAGAGGAGATAAATTTGATAGGAAACTGATGGGCTAATTTTTCACCTGGGGGTGGTCTGCATGTGGAACGAGCTGCCCAAGGAAGTGGTTGAGGCAGGTACATTGACAATATTTAAAGGTACTTGGATGCGTACATGGGAAGGAAAGGTTTAGATGTAGGTGGGCTGAATGTGGGCAAAGGGACTAGCTTAGATGGAAATCTTAATCAGCATAGACCAGTTGGGCCACAGGGCCTGGTTCTATTCTGTGTGATTCTATAAATTTATGGTTCAGCTTTAAATGGCTTGTCCTTTATCTGCTAGGAACACCCTCTCATTTGAAGTACCCCCAACAGTGGGAAAATAGAGCAGTTCAGCACCGAAATAGGCCCTATGGCCAAATGTCCTACCAACACAAATTTCCATCAAAACTCAACCCATTTTATTCCATTTCTCTTTCCTAGCCACACGTCTGTCAAAAGATATTTCAAATACCATTATTGCACCTGCCTCAACCACTTCCTCTGGCAGCACAAATCCATACACTGAGCCTACTCTGTGTGAAATTGCAGCTCGGGTCTGTTTTGAAATCTTTTCCCTCTCATCTTAATCCCACATCGTCTAGTTCTTTGATCCCCTTTCCCGGGGGTGGGGGAGGGAATAGAGCATTCACCCTATCTTTGCTGCTTATCATTTTAGATACCTCTATAAGGTCACCGCTTAGGCTCCTAAATTCCAGGGAATAAAGCTCAGCCTCTCCCTATAACTCAGGCCCTCATGCCCCAGCAACATTCTCTTAAATCTCGGCCAGCTCGGTACCCACCCACCAAGCCCCTTTACAATCTTAAAGGGATGAGATCATAAGACAAAGGAGAAGAGTTAGATCACTCTGGCTGATTTATTTTCTCTCTCAACCCCATTCTCCTGTCTTCTCCCTGTAACCTTTGTTACCCTTATTAATTAAAAACCTATCAACCTCCGCTATAAATATACCCAACGGTGGCAATGAATTCCACAGACTCACCACCGCTGGCTGAAGAAATTCCTCCTCCTCATTCAGTTCTAAAGGGTTATCCTTCTATTTCCCATGATAGGAAACATCCTCTGCACATCCACTCTGTCTAGGCCTTTCAATATTTGACGTTGTAGATTAGACTCAGATCCTTGCCCTTCTAAATTCCAGCAATTACAAGCCCAAATCCATCAAATACTCCCTGATAAGTTAACCCTTTAACTCACAGGGTCATTCTTGTAAACCTCCCTTTGATGGATTGGTGAGGTTGATGGATTGGTCCAAGTGTGCTTTGACCAGTGCCTCAGTATTAGATCTTTGTATATTCTAGTCCTCTGGAATGCTATCATTGCATTTGCCTTCCTTACTACAGGTTGGTCCATCCATTATCCTTGCAGACCCAACCTTCCAAGCTGCCAATGACAGAGCAGACCGCTCACCCTGGAAATAGACTGGTACAGCTGCGCAGACCAACCATTGCTTTGAGCAAGAAATACATGTTTTTTTAAATGCCCTTATAAAAGAAATTTCCAGCTGCCTGGCAACAGAGGCGATGTGCTGGTACTGTGCGGCCACGTACCTGCACAATTTAGAGGGAACAACGCCGGACCTACTCTCTTCTCCCCCTCCCATCAGGCAGAGATACAAAAGTCTGAAAGCACATACCTCCAGACTCAAGGACACCTTCTACCCCGCTGTAATAAAGTTCAAAGTTCAAAATGTATTATCAAGGTACATATATATCACCATATACAACACTGATTTCATTTACCTGTGGACATACTCAATAAATTCATAATAGTAACTATGGCCGGATCAATGAAATGATCAACTAAGGTACAGAAGACTACAAACTGTGTAAATACAAATATAAGAAAATACCAATAAATAACAGGAACATGAGATAATGAAATAAAGAGTCCTTAAAATGAGACCATTGGCTGTAGGAACATTTCAATGATAGGGCAAGTGAACCTGATTGAATTTAGCCCCTTTGATTCAAGTCAAGGAGCAGAGGGCAGAGCCTCAGAACAGAGACAGATGTCCATTTAGAACAGAGCTGAAGATGAATTTCTTGAGCTGGAAGGTAGATTCAAGAGCCTGATGATTGAGGGTTAGTAACTGCTCCTTAACCTGGTGGTGACGCTCCTGTATATTCTTTTGCATGACAGCAGAGTGAAGAGAGCATGTCCCATATAAACTGTGCAAATACATGAAGAAAAATGATAATAATAAATAAAAACAATAAATATCAGAACATAAGATGAGGAGCTCTTAAAACTGAGTCAATTGCTCATGAGAACATTTCAAAGACGGGACAAGTGAAGTTGAGTGACGTTATCCCCTTTGATTCAAGGGCCTGACAGTTGAAGGGTAATAACTGTTCTAGAACTTGGTGGTGTGAGTCCTGAGGCTCTTAAACCTTCTTCCTGTTGGCAGCAGCAAGAAGAGAGCATGACTAGAGTGGTTCCTAGTACAAGATAGACTCTCGACCTCACAACTTAATCTGCAGCATATTGTCTCCCTGCCCTGCGCTTCCTCTGTGACTGTAACACTTCATTCTGCACTCTGTCATTGCTTTTCCCTTGTACTACCTTGATGTACTGATGTGATGCAACTATCTGCACAAACAGATGAATGAACAAACTTTTCCACTGTACCTTAGAACATGTGACACTAATAAACCAATTTATCAATTCTCCATTCATTTGAAGCCATTCATGATTCGGTTCACCTCTGGTAGATCTATTATAAATGGAGGTTACTCTGCCTGGAGGCTGTTGACCAGCAATGTTCATGTTTCTTGTATTTTATCTAGTGGTAAAACATGGAATCGGCCCTTCTGGTCCGAGACGCACCGCCCAGCAACCCACATTTAACACTAACCTCATCACAGGACAATTTACAATGACCAGTTAACCTACCCAGTACGTCTTTCAGTTGTGGGAGGAAACTTGGAGGACCAGGGGATAACCCATGCATTCCAACAGGAGGACATACAGAGACTCCTGAAAGAGGATGCAGGGATCGAACTCCCAATTCGAATGCCCCGGACTGTAATAGCGCCATGCTAACCTGTACGCTATGGAGGCACCCTGCAGAGATCAGGATTTTTCACTGTACCCCGGTGCATGTGACAAGATTAAATCGATTCCCACTCTGAGAGGACACACAGGACTGACTGAATCAGTACCACACAACTTCGTGACTCAGAGTTCCAGCAGCAGGACTTGAACCACCAGCTGTGAAGCGGAGTCTTTCCAAGCAGCAATTCCCTGCCTGTCAGCCATTTAGGACTGACCCAATCCTTTCTCTCTCTCTCTCTCTCTCTCCGTCTAGTTTTATGGCGGTTGGCACCCAGCTTAATGGTGCATTACCATCACCTTCTACTCCAGAGTGTGTGACAGACTCACATTCGAAATCCCTTCACCCAATCACACACACACACACATACCCTACCTACACTTTATCCTCCCATCTTTAAGCCATCCTAGTACCCTATTCCTGTTTATCCATCACATCCTATAAAAAAAACCCTGTACCCCTTAAGAAAGCTAAAAATACCTTAACCTGTGCTCTCTCACCCATGCCCAGCAAATGGCCCAATCCATTCAGCAGGTGTTATTGATAGTAGTTGGTCTATTGCACTTGGCCAATCACATTCACTTATCATTAGGGGTCAATAAACTGACAAGAAGCTACTTAAGTAGGTGATTCTGCAGCGTTGCCGTGGCTTGAGAGTCAGATTGATTGATTCAAGTCAGAGGCAGGTGGGCAGTGGTTGGGTGTGATGATGGCTGCTCTTATGACTAATGTGGCTGGTAACTGTGATGACCTGACCCGGATGACGAGGCCCCAGCTGCAGAAGCTTTGCAAGAGCCTGGGCCTAAGGGCTGTTGGTAAGGTGAGTCAACTGCTGGTCCCTCCCGCCTGTAACTGCATACTCCAAACTGAAGGTTCTTCTGAAGTGTGGTCCCTATTGTTGTGCTATGAATGTAGGTGGTAATGGACACAGAAAGCTCACAGTATCTACTCAGAGAGTATTACAACTCAGAAACTAGCCATTTGGCCCATCTAGTCTGTGCTGATTCATTGACCTACACCTGGACCACAGCCCTCCATGCTCCTCCATTCCATATACCTACCCTTGCTTCCCTTAAATTCTGCAGTTGAACCCACAACCACCAATTCTGCTGGAAGCTTATTCTGCACTTACACCACCCTCTAAGTGAAGAGGATCCCCCTCGGGGTCTCATTAGATATTTCACTTGTTGGCTGAAGCTGCTTCCTCCAAATCCGGTTGGCTCAGGGTCTGAATGGTTGTTTACCTTGCAGTTTAACTTTCTTCTAAGCTTATGTTTGTCTGTGACTCTTCATTGGATTTTTGTAATTTATGGTACATTTGGTTCTGTTTTTGTTGTTTCTTTATTTGTAGCTTCTGCCATAGGTTGAATTGTCTACTAGGCTGTTCTTATCAAATGGATACCCTTATCTGTCTGGTTTACAGTTTTGCAGCACAGTCAAGGCCAGCGGTCCATGATGTTGTGGCTATCCTTTAACCTACTGAGGTCAATCTGACCATTTCCTCCCACAAGCTAGTTGGCACTATATAGACAGCCATGTTATCCATCTTTGTCTTTATTTTTATTTCCTTGGTTCTTGCCAGTTGGTTTCTGTTAGGTCTGTGTTATCCCATTCTAATAAAATGGCTGTAGCCATAAGGTTTATGTCTCCTTGATTTCCGAAGAGCCTATTGTGTGCTGTTCAGGTCAGTTAGCTTCAGGAAATGTGTCTTGAGAAGTGAAAGCAAAATGGGGAAGTTTACAAGGATGTTGTTGGTGCTGGAGGAGCTAAGTTACAGGGAAAGGTTGAATAGGTAAGGATTATATCACAAGACAAAGGAGCAGAAGCAGGCCATTCGGCCCTTCAAGTCTGCTCCTTCACTCCACCCTATTCTCCCATCTAGTTCCAATTTCTGGGTTTTTCCCCATAGCCCTTGATACCCTGACTAATTCAAGGGTAATTCCTTGGTTCCTTTGGGTGTTATAGCTGGGGGTGGAAATGGGGATAAGCTGAAGCCCCTAAGGCAGTCCAATGTTGAGTTCAACACAGACTGGGACATTGCGGCTGCCAAACTGTATCAGTCTTTGCCGATCCTTTGGGTTAATCAGATGCATGGAGAGGGGGAGCTACAGCTTACTTTCTGGATTGTCGTGCCTTATTTGTCTATCCAGACAGCTAGGACGCAACATCCATGGTCAACCCTGACTGACGAAGGCCTCCTCATCTTCCTTGGAGCGTAGGAGAATGAGGGGAGATTTGATGTTGAGGTCCCGCCGTTGGTTGAGGTTGACCCATGAATGTTGCATCCTAGCTGTCCGTGGTCCGCAGGCCGGGGCAGTGCGATATGGAGAGCAAGTTGATGCCCATGCAGCAGGCTACCCTCTCCCCTCTAACTGATGAATCACATTATGGCACTAGCAGCATCACAGGAGTTGCCAGGCAGTGTTAAACTCAGGAGCTCCAGCTCTGGATTTTACTTGAGTTTACTCCAGAAGCCTCCCCACTAGTGGATATAGCCACAAGACTGGCAAGACTTGGGATCAGAGTTTTCCTTCCGGATGAGTTGTCAACCCTGGCTGGTAAGTGCCATCTGCCCAAAGAGACTGGTTTTATGGTGTCAGTAACTCTCCTTTGCCCCTTCTGGCAGTAGAAATACCTTCTGTGCCCTTTAGTAGCTAAGCTACACGTGAAGGCCAAGACCTGGACTTGTTTGTCAGAGGCTATTTGCGATGTACACCACTGAGAACATTTAATAGGTAGTGGGAGCTTATCCCCACCACTGATGCACCCCCAGCTATATCAATATTATGGAACTGGAGATTTGACAGTGGTATATAAAATTGAATGGTACAGAGGGGGTAAATGCAAGCGGGCATTTTTCACTGAGGAAGGTGAGACGAGTGCATAGGTTAAGGGTGGAAGTTGAAATATTTAAGGGGAACCGAAGGGGGAGCTTCTTTACTCAGAGGGCGGTGAGAGTGTGGGATGAGCTGCCAGTGGGAGTGGGTTTGGTTGCAACACACAAGAGTAGTTTGGCTAAGTGCATGGACAGAAGGGACATGGAGGTTTTAGTATCTTGGTGTGCATCAATGAGACTGGGCAGAGTAACAGTTCAACATGGTCTAGATGGGCCAATAGGCCTGCTTCTGAGCTGTAATGCTCTATGATTCTAACCTTCTGGACAGCATCCTCCAGATCCAACACCAGTGTAGGATCTTCATTGAGCTCAAGGTACAGTAGTGCGTGTTACCGCCTTTCAGCCCTAGCTCCATTGATCACTGTTTGATTGTGACCTCTGCTACTGTCTGTGTTTGCATGTTCTCCCTGTGGTATTTGTGTGTCGATATTCCCGGGCTACTCTTGTTCCCGTACCACCTCCCTGCAAGCAACAAATGCTACACCTGCCTTGCACCTCCTCCCCAGCCTCTATTCGAGGCTCCGAGCAGGTGGGGCAACACTTCACCTGCTCTGCTGGGTTGCCTATTATACCCGGTGCTCCCAATGTGGTCTCCTTTACGTTGATGAGATCCAGCATTAATTGGGAGACTGCTTTGTTGAGACCTCTGCTTCATCTGGACTTTCCAGTGGCCAACTATTTGAATTCCTATCACTATTCCCATTTCAGCATGTCAGTCCACGACTGCCTTTTTTTGCTGTGATGAGGCCACTCTCGGGGTGGAGGAGCTACACATATTCCAACTGGCTAGCCTCCAACCTGATGGCATGAATATTAATTTCTCCTTCCGGTATTTTTTTCTCCTTCCCCTTACTTCTGCTTCTATTCTCCACTCTGGTAAATTAGCCCCTTGGTGTAGACGCTGTGCCTGAGAGAGAATGAGTGAGTGTTGGAGTGGGATGTGGAAATGGGTTGTCCACTTGGGACGGGAATGGGTGAAGAGATCAAATGTTATTATAGTTTGTATTGATATCAGTGCAGCACTTGCACTAGGACCCAGCAAGTTCATCAGTTCTTGCACCTCTAAAAGGAAGTTCTTGAGCCAATTTTGTTGTAGACTCTTTACACTCAATGCTCTGTGTGAGTAAGGAATTTCACTGCTTACTGGTCAACACGACAATGAACTGGTCTGGTATGCATCCCTCTTCCCTTTCTGCTTCTCTCTAGTACTGTTTGAGAGGTTCCAGTGTTTGGTTTGGAAATGCTGGTCTAGAATTGGCGCTTGGTTTCTGATAACAATTATTGGCTCTATTTGTCAGAAGTATGTCAAAACCGGTCAGTTGAATCAACGATTAACACACTTGTGGGTAGCCTGCAGGTGATGCCATGCTTCCAGTGCCAACGTAGCATGCCTGCAGTTGACTAACCCTAACCTGCAAGTACTTTGAATGTCAGAAGAAACATCGTGCAGTCGCAGGGAGAATGTATAAAGTACTGGGAATTGAACCCAGGTCAATTCTATTGCGCCACCACGTTCAGAGATGCCTCTTTCTCCTGGGGATTTGTGGATTTTCTTTCCACTAACGGAAGAGTCCAAGGGAAGGACCTCCTTTCTGAACTGAGATGAGCAATTTCACCAGCCTGAGGGTGGCGAATTTGTGGAATTCACTGCCAAGGTGAGTGGTGGCGGCCAAGTACTTAAAGCCAGGATTGATAGGTTCCTGCTTGGCTAGATGTTGTTTGGGGGTGGTTAATTGTTTTGTGGAGGTTGGAGCTGAGGGGCAAACTTGGGCATGACTGGATGGCAGAACTGACCAGATGGGCTGAATAGCCTTTTCTGCTTCTATGTCTCATGGTCTATGTTACTTATCCCTCTGAGCTCTTTTCTAGGATGTTCTCCACAATGGACATGACAGAAGTGGACTGTGTAGGGGAGAACAGTTAGATTAACCATGGGGCATGTTTGTACAAGTCGGTATAATGTCACTGTACTGTTAGTCTTCTAGTGGAGATTACTGCCTGTGTTTTCTCTGAATCCCTCGCCTAGAAGGGAATTATTTTTGTCTTTCAGAATACTGAGATAATTGCACGACTGTCCTGCTACATCACGCGCTCCTCTCCGGATAAGGTAAGGAGCCTTGGATCGGACCCTTGTAGCCCGGCATGATGGCGATAGGGCTCTGGGTACAGTAGAGGGAGGAAACCCTCCTCAGTGGATTTTGACCATGGACCTCTCTGGTCTCTGGTCAAATGAAGGCTGATTGTTGATGTTACTGGGCTGGATCCTGGTGAAGTGGGACCTACACCTTTCATTCTGTGTGAAAGGGAGGAAATTGAAGAAGTGGGTTGCAGGCTCTGTGTTCCCTTCATATATGGAGAGTGATGTTAGAGTCCAGCCTGTCTTGGCTTCTAATTGTGGGTTGATCCTGCTGGTGAATCCACTTGCTTCAGTAAGGTACAGTACTTGTTATTATTCAAAGTCTGAAGGTTGGTTCAATCCAGTATCCAATCACTAGTTCAGAATAAAATTATCAGAGTACATGTGTCACCATTTACTCCCCTGAGATTCATCCCCTTGCGGGCATTTATAAGACCATAAGATATAGGAGCAGAAGTAGGCTGTTTAGCCCATCGAGACTGTATTCACATCTACTGTGATTCTGGTGGAGGACTTTGTGTATTCACAGTACAGTAGATACAAGTAAATACGATAGAGTCACTGAATAATTGCACATGGAAAAGACAGACAGCCAATGTACAAAAGACAACAGAGTCTTCACGTACAAGAAGGGAAGTAATAATATTAAATAAGAAGTGTATATCGAGAACATAAGTTGTAGAGACGTTAAGTGTGAGTCCATAGAGTGTAAAATCAATTCAGTGTTGGGGTGAGTGAAATTAAGTCCTCTGGTTCAAAAGTCTGATGGTTGAGGGGTAATTGTTTCTTGAACCCGGTGGTGTTTGTCCTGAGGCTTCTGTACCTCCTCCCTGATGGCGGCAGCAAGAAGAGAGCATGGCCTGGATGGTTTGGGTCCTTGATGGATGCTGCTTTCCGGTGACAACACGCCTTATAGACGTGTTCAATGGTGTGGAGGGCTTTACCTGTGATGAACTGGGCTGCGTCCATTCTTTTTTGTAGGTTTTTCCCATTCAAGGGTTGTTGGTGTTCCCATACCAAGCCATGATGGAACCAGTCAGGATTCTCCCTACTGTGTATCTATACTAGTTTGTCAGAGTTTTGATGTCATGCTGAATCTTTGGAAACTCCTCAGGAAGTTGTGGTGGTGCTGTTGTGCTTTCTTCGTAATTGACTGGCAGACCAGTTTGTGTGGCTTCTGAACTGTGTCAGACATGACTATAAGCAGCTCTGGGGCTCCACAGCAGACTGTATTGGCTTCCTTCCTGTTTACCCTGTATATCTCAGACTTTAGATACAACACAGAGTCATGTCATCTGCAGAAATTCTGACTCAGCAATGCTTGGGTGTATTAAAGGGAGGATGAATACAGGGCTTTGGTGGAGGACTTTGTCAAATGGTGCAAGCTGAGTCATCTATTACTATTGATGGTGAGGACCTCCAAGTACCTGGGAGTGCACCTGAATGACAGACTTGAGTGGAACACCAACAGAGGTTGTGTAATAGAAGTGCCAAAGTCACCTCTACTTCCTGAGGAGACTGGAGTCCTTTGGAGTATGCAGGGCTGTCCATGTTCTACCAGTCAGTTGTCGTCAGTACAGTCTTCTATGCAGTGGTGTGCTGGGGCAATGGCATCAACATGGGTGATGCCAACAGGCTCAATAAACTGATTAGAGGCTGGCTTTGATATAGGAGTCAAACTGAACACACTGGAGGTTGAAGTAGAACAAAGGACCCTCTGGACAATCCTGGCAAATCTGGATAATGTTTCTCACCCTCTGCATGCCACCTTGTCTGAACAGAGGAGTACTTTTAGTAATAATCTACGACAACTATGCCGCTCCAAAGAGTGCTATCTGAGATCATTCCTGCTCTCAGCCATTGGGCTCTGTAATGAGTCAACCTATTACTGGGGAAATGATGAACTCCTCAATCCACCACCCACCCATTCTGTTGTGGTAACTTATTTTTCTTGTTCTTTCTATTTCTCTTCTAATATTCGTATCTGTGCACTTATAATGCTACTGCAACACTTAATTTCCTTTGGGATCATTAAAGTATCTCTCTGTACAATAGCTGAGCCCAAGACAAGTCCTTCAAAATGATAGCACAAAGGAATTTACAGTTGCTGACCCTCTCCACCTCTCGTCCTCCGATTGAGACAGACTCACAGAGCTCTGGTTTCCTTCTCCTGAAGTCAATAATCAACTCTTTAGACTTTCTGACATTGAGTGAGAGGTTCTGTGGCACCATTTAACAGATTTTCAGTCTCCCTCCTAAATGCTGATTCATTAACACTTTGATTCAGTCTATGATAATGGTGTCATCAGCAAACTTGAATATGGCATTGGAGCTGTGCTTGGCCACAGTCCTACGTGTAAAGTGAGTGGAGCAGGGGACTAAGCACACAGCATTGTGGTGTGCCTGTGCTGATGGAGATTGTGGAGATGTTGCCAATCTGAACTGACTGGGCAAGTGAGGAAACCAAGGATGCAGTCACATATTGAGGCCTAGGCCTCACTAGGTCTCGAAGCTTTTTGATTATTGAGCCGATGATGACATTGAATGCTGAGCTGCAGTCAATGAAGGGCATCCTGATGTATGCACCTTCACTGTCGAGATGTTCCAGAATTGATTGAAGACCCAATGAGATGGCATCTGCTGTGGCCCTGTTGTTCTAGTCGGCAAATGGGTCAGATCCAAGTCACTCCTCGGGCAGGAGTTGCTGTGCTTCATTCCTTCAGAGCACTTTGTTAGACTGGGTATAAGTGCTACTGGATGATGGTCACTGAGGCAGGTTACCACGTTCTTCTTGGGCACCAATATAATTGAGGCCTACTTGAATCAGGTAGGTACTTCAAGATTTTTTTAATTATTTAGAAATGTATCGAGGAACAGGCCCATCTGGCCCAATGAGTTGTACCACCCAGCAACTCACCTATTTAACACCAGCCTATTTACAGAACAATTTACAGTGACCAATTAACCTACTAACCAGTAGGTCTTTGGACTGTGGAAGGAAACTGGAAAAAACCCATACATTTATGGGGAGAACATACAAACTCCTCACAAATGGTGCTGGAATTGAACTCAGAAAATTTTGAGATGTAATAGCGTTGCAGAAGCTGGTATATTGTTGCAGCCCAAAACAGTCTTGCTATCATGGAATTGAACCTAGATCTCCCATGGGGTGGGCAGGGGTACTGACCACTACACTAATGAGCAATAAACTGAAGCAAGAGGTTAAAGATGTCAGTGAACACTAACACAGATCTTCAGTATTCAGCTACGTTTGAGCCAGATGTTTTCTGTGGGCTCACCCTCTGAAGAATGCTCTCAGACTGGCATCTCAGGGTCGTTGATTACTGTGGGACTTTGAGAAGTTGCCTCCACATTCTGATGGTCAAAGTGAGCACAAGCGGCATTGAGCTGATCTGGGTATGAAGCCTTGTTGACCCCCGTCTCTCTTGGTTTCACTCGGTAGGAGATGACAGCATTCAAGCCCTGTCACAGCTGTCTGACATCCTTCAGTGATTCAAGTTTGGTCCAGAATTGCCAATTTGCATGTGAGATGGCTTTCCAGAGGTTGTACCTGGTCTTGTATTTTAATTGGCTGCCAGACCAGAATGCCACTGATCTGGCCCTCAGCAGACTGAATCGTGTGTTTCATCCAGGGCTTCTGGATGGGGAAGTCTCTGGTTTTGTGGGGACATGCTCGTCTTTATAAAGCCAGTAACAGCCATGGTGTATTCATTCAGATCTTATGGGCCCTTGAACACAGTCCAGTCCACTGACTCAGCAGTCCCACAACCACTTCTCTGCCTCCCGCAACTACGCTTTGTTGTCCTCATCTTGGGAGTCTTGCTCTTTAGCCTCTGTGCGCAGGTGGAGGAGGGCAGCCTGATGCACATAGGCCGAGCGATATTTGCCATTAGTCCATTCTGTGTGGCTTTTATTTATTTATTTTGGTCCCTACTGGTCAACAGTCTCTGGGTTAATTGTCCTGGAATGTCTAACTCTCCTGTAAATAACCGTGAATGTTGGCTCACAGTAGCATAGTGGTGAGCTCAGTCACTTTACTGATACCGGGCAGTGTTTGATTCCTGCCACTCTCCTTAAGGAGTTTCTTGTATTCTTCCGTGATTGTGTGGGCTTCCTTCGGGTGATCTGGTTTCCTCCCACATTCCCAAGATGTACAGGTTAGCGTTACTGAGTTTTGGGCATGCTCTGTTGGATCCAGAAACAAGACACTTGCAAGCTGCCGAGCACATTACAAAAATAATGTCAAAGCATTAAGTTTCACTGTTTCAATGTTTGTGTGACAAATAAAACAAATCTCTTTTATAGATAAGCTGTGCTTCTAATATCGTGGAGAATTGGTGAAATGAATTGTGTATCATGGTGTAGAGAGTGGTCCTTGAAGGATCTTAAGAGAGCACAACACCATTATGGTACCAGTGGCCATATTCCATTCCCACTGCTGTCTGTAAGGAGTTCATGCTTATCCCCGTGATTGCATTTGTTCTCTATTTGTGTCTTGACTAAATTTAACTGGCCTCCGTCATCATCCAACCTCTCTAAGTGTATCCCCACTCTCAGCTATGCCCACTCTTAGTAGGAAGGAGTTCCCCC
Source organism: Hemitrygon akajei (assembly GCF_048418815.1). Lineage (NCBI taxonomy): Eukaryota > Metazoa > Chordata > Chondrichthyes > Myliobatiformes > Dasyatidae > Hemitrygon > Hemitrygon akajei. Next base: position 195,051,033 of record NC_133125.1, on the reverse strand, counting down.
ATCATGTGTTGGTCTCCATTATTTCTGTACCTGGGCTGATTGTGGAAGGGTTTGGGGATGGGTTGGTGGGGTAGGGAGAGACTCCTTCTTACTCCATTGCTGGTAAATGTTTCCTGCTCTTTAACCACTCCAGGCAGTTTCCAAACCCCTTCCCCAACTTCAAGGTGACACAGCCATCCCTCTGCTGCAGGACTCCCTGGATGAGCAAGACAACCTCAGAGTCGAGGAGGACTCCAGAGGTGAGTGTATTCCATTTGGGTGGTTGCAATTGGATGTAATTGGGAACAGCTAGTTGTTATGGAAACCAATGACTTTCCTTCATCAGTTCAAATTGGTTCTGAAGTCAGGAAGGTGGAGAATGTCAGGTTCCTAGGTGTAGACATCACCAACAACTCGAGCACCACACAACATGCTGGAGGAGCTTGGCAGGTCAGGCAGCATCTATGGAGTGGAATAAACAGTTGTTGTTGCAGGCTGAGATACTTCATCAGTCTGGAAAGGAAGAACAGTAAAAGAAGGTGGCGAGATGGGGAGGAGTGATGGGTGACCCCACATGAGGGGGAAGGTGTGTAGGGTATGAATTAAGCTGGGAGGGGATAGGAGGAAGGGGGAAAGGGCTAAAGAAGGAAACTGATAGAGCACAGTGGACTGTAGGAGGAAATGGAAGGGCAGGGTTTGCCAGAGAGCTGATGGGAAGGATAGGAGAAGAGAAAGAGCTCAAGAACGATGAATGGAAAAAGGAGGGGAAGAAATTACGAGAAGTTGGAGAAATTGATCAAATTGAAGGCTACCCAGAAGGAATGAGGTGTTCTAGCAACCCGTGTTTGGCCTCATTGTGACTGTAGAGGAGGCCGTGCAGGTGTGTCAGAATGAGATTTGCAAGTCAAGTTGAAACCAGGAGATTCTGCCTTTTGTGGTGAACAGAACGAAGATGTTATATCAGTCTATGTAAGATCTCACCGATGCAGAGGAGGCTGCACCGGGAGCACCAGCTACAGTGACTGACCCTGGCGGGCTTGCAGGTGAAGTGTCCCCTCGCTGTTTGGGGACTGAACAGTGAGGGAGGATGTACAGTATAGTGGCTTAGGGAACTGTTTGCTCTTTCCGTTCTCCTCTCATGCAGAGGGGAGCTGACTGAATCCCAATCTCTCCCACCCCCTTCACCAGTAGTCTCGGGATGGTGTGTCGTCCATGGGATGGAACTGCTCAGCTCTGGGTGGAGCAGCCTGTCACTAAAGTGTGGTCGAATCGTGGTGGTTGATGGAGACTCTCTGTTCGACCTGCACCTGAAGCCAGCAGTGGTGGAGACTCCCTCTCACCTGGAGGACAACAAGATCTGCCAAGAGTGCTTGCAACAGTGAGTCAGTCTTTCCTGTAGCCGGCTGGCATGGGCACAGTGACTTGCAGAAGGTGTTGGCTGATTCTTGGGGAGGGAGGACTGTTGTGGTCAAAATCTAGACAATAAAGTTCAGGTATACCACTGAAGCAACCACTGGATCAAAGTGCACATGTAACACTCTTGCAGCACAAAGGTAATATTACCACAAATTTAAAAATATATAAGGTGCATTTACAAAAGTCAGTGAACGGTATACACTACTGGTGCTTCATATGGGATGAGTTCTGGGAGGTGGCAGGGAGTTTGGTGGTCTCACAGCCTGGGGGAGGAATCTGTCCTATTGCCCCTGATGGTAAGTGGTAAGAGATTGCTGGACAGATAGGAGGGATGATTAATGATGCTGAGGACACCATGTACACAGCACTCCTGATATATGAGCTGGGACATAACATAACTGGGACATAATGTGCATTGTAAACATGAGATTCTGCAGATGCTCAAAATCCACATTGGAACACAAAATGCTGGAGGAACTCAGCAGGTCAGGCAGTATCCCTGGCAGGGGTTTGATTTATGCCGTGGAGCCTTGCCATTAGCCAAGGGGCCTGTGGACCCCTTATCTATGCAGGGAAAGAAACAGTGGAAGTGTGGTCACATGGGTGTAATTGGGCAGTGCTGTCTCATTGTGATGGAAGGGCCTGTTACTGTACAGTATTTCCAAAAATGTTCTTGATGTTCCTGCCTCCATTTTCACTGGCTTCTCTTTCTGGGTGCTGACCACCTCTCCCCTCTCACTTTAAACCATTCATCGTATCTACAACCCCCATAAGTTTGTTCACGTCTAGAAGATTACTTAACATTGTCCTACGAAAAATGTCCCAACCTGTTCAAACTCTCTCCACAGCTGTTACTCAGCACCAGGTGATATCCTCGTAAATATCCACTGCATTCTTTCCAATTTAATAGCGCCTTTCTCGTAGGAAGATGAGCAGAATCAAACACTATTCCAAATGCAGTTCAAGCCGTTGATTCCTGGGGAGCAGCCAGACAGTTTTGCTGACCACACTTTGGGAGGAAGAGCGTCATGTTGCTAATTTTGCTTCACTTGCAACAGAAATGCTGAGGAGGATTCTGCGAGGAAACGGAGGCCACCCAGACATCGGTCTGGTATTCCCCTCCTAATCAGGAGGCAGATGGTCACTCCATGCAATATCTCTACTTCTGCCTCCAGGGATTCCATGAAGATGCGCTCCGCTTCAGTGTCACGTAAGTTCGATCCCTGCTTGGGACAAATGAGATAATGCACAGCAAGCTGCTGGAAGTGTATTAAATAATCCAATTGATGAGGCTAATATTAATTGACTGCCCTTCAAGATTAGACCATAAAACATGAGAGCATAAATGTGCCATTTGGCCCATCAAGTCTGTTCCACCATTCTGTAACTGATTTATTATCAGTTTAATTTTCAGTTTTAACGAGATCAGCTTTAATTGTCACATGTGTGTCATAACATAGTTGATGCACTGTCAATAACTCTAGGCGACTGAAAGTGAACGATAGGCTTTTATTAACAGCAAAAAAGGGAATTCGACCATGTCAAAGACTGAGGGAGGAGCAGTGCCCCCAATCGCCTTTATACAAGGGTCTGTGGGAGGAGCCACAGGAGCAGGAGCAGCCATCGGGGCGGGGGGGGGGGGGGGGGCGTGTCCAGACAGGTATACATAGTTTACCACAATAGTGACGTGCATTGATTTGCTTCAAGTCCAATCAGTGAGGATTGTTCTGGGCAGCCCACAAGAGTCATTGTGCTTCTAGCACCAACCTAGAGTGCCTGTAGCTCACTAATCCTAACCCATATGCCTTTGGGATTTGGGAGGAAACCAGAGGAGACTTGCATGATCCCAGGAGAACATGCAAACTCCTTATTAACAGTGGTAGGAATTGAACTTCTATCTGACAGGGCTACTTTAATGGTATTGTGCTCTCCTAGTATCTTGGAAAGAAGCTTAACATCGAAGTATATCAGACAGTAACTAAAATCCTGCTCCAGTAACTAAAATTGAATGACCATAACAGACGATGGGATATCAGTGCAGAATTAGGCTGTTCTGCTGATTCAGCATCCCTCCCAACTCCACACTCCTATCACGCCTGAACACTTATCTCAGTGCCACTTTCCTGCATTAATTCCTCAATTTCCCTTCATATTTGAGAAGATGTCTCTGCTTTCCCAAACCTCTAGGGCAGAGAGTTCACCACCCGCTGGATAGGGATGTATTTTCAGGCAGAGCCCTATTCTAGACTCCTCAGCGAGAGGAAGCATTTGAGTCTGTCGCTATTCTTCCATAGTGTGTAAGCCTGCCCAGTCTGCCTGGAAGACAATCTGCTCCCTCGCCAGTGCAGGGGAAGAACATGCATCTCTCTGGAGAATAGACTTGTGGAAAATATTCAGGATGTGATTTTTATTTGGAGCCCTGTGTAATGCCTCTGAGAGATTTTCGAGGATCCAGTGAGTGTTGGATGATGTGTCTTCATCATACCAGACATACCAGTCTGGTATGGGCCAGACTGGCTGACGGGCCTCTTTCCATGCTCTGACTTAATAAAAGAATAAATGTTCCACAAAAAATAACGCTTCCCACATAAGAGCAGTCCATCTTCTCTAAACACATGGAGTAGGATGAGTGGCATCCTGCATCCCGGGGATTGCCTAAGAATAGAAAGGTCTCTGTAATGACAAGAGGAAGAAGAATACTTAGTCTTTTCTAACATTTGCAAAGTTGTTTGAAAATTGGGTTCAGTGTACACTCCAAAACTTGCTGAGTGCTTAGAATTCACCACAATTTGCAAAGTTATTTAGAGACTGATGCCCCTGCACCTTTGTGCACTTTATCGTTAGCTTTGCAAAGCTGACCCCGACAGGCAAGCGACCTGGATGCCTGCCTGTGCACCTACAGGCTTCTAATGATAAAGGTTGTGGGCACCTTCCTGTTGAACAGGCAGTTGCCAGTTTTAGTAGCTGTTCACAGCTACCGATAACTCTGATTGGATTGAAGACAGTTTGGGGAATTAATACCAAATGCTCATTAGTGCTCTGCCTTTAATTTTGTATGATTTGCTGCAGTTGGTAGCTAACTGGGCAAGGAGGTTAGTGGGCAGGAAGGGGACTGCAGGGCATTCATAGACTGGGCCAACTGACTGCAGCTGAGACAGGATTGGAGTGCATTCACAGATCGGGGGGATCTGACCATGGTTGGGACAGGATTGGAGCGTGTTCATAGACCAGGGGGATCTGACCATGGTTGGGACAGGATTGGAGCATGTCCATCGACCAGGGGGATCTGACCATGGTTGGGACAGGATTGGAATGTGTTCATAGACCAGGGGGATCTGACCATGGTTGGGACAGGATTGGAACGTCTTCATAGACCAGGGGGATCTGACCATGGTTGGGACAGGATTGGAACGTGTTCATAGACCTGGGGGATCTGACCATGGTTGGGACAGGATTGGAGCGTGTTCATAGACCAGGGGGATCTGACCATGGTTGGGACAGGATTGGGGTGTGTTCATAGACCAGGGGGATCTGACCATGGTTGGGACAGGATTGGGGCGTGTTCATAGACCAGGGGGATCTGACCATGGTTGGGACAGGATTGGAGCGTGTCCATCAACCAGGGGGATCTGACCATGGTTGGGACAGGATTGGGGTGTGTTCATAGACCAGGGGGATCTGACCATGGTTGGGACAGGATTGGAGCGTGTTCATAGACCAGGGGGATCTGACCATGGTTGGGACAGGATTGGAGCGTGTTCATAGACTATGGGCAACTGACTATGGCTTGGCTGATTTGATCTGAAACCCTTTTTTTCTTCTCCCCTCCTTTTGCAGGTTGCACCAGATTTGGGTGAGTGAATAACTTTGCTTGCTGCTAACTTCCGTTACTGTGTCGCTCTTTTAATCACACTGGCAGACTTTGTGCTGAAGGGTCCATTTTAGTGTCTGATCTTTCCAACCTGCATTTCTGAGCTGTTCCACCTACAGCTGAAGTGTTCCACGATCCATGGGCAAACCTTTGAGGTCTGAAGTGACTCCGCAGTCTATGGATTCATTTTCAATGACTCTGCAATTCATTGTCTCAATTCTGTTTGTTTTAATTTACATATTTTACTTTCATTTGTCTGTGTATAGCTTTTCATAAGTTTCTATATTTTATTTTCCTGTAAATGCCTACAAGATGATGAATCTCGAGGTAATGAATAACGACTTATATGAACATTGATACTAAATTACTTTGGGCTTTGAAATTTGAACCAACAGAAGAAAGACCTGGCCACCTGCACTGTCATAGTCAAAACAGAACAGAAACGGGTCCTTTTGTCCACTGGCTCATGCCAGCCAAGATTTCCAACTAAGGTTGCCCATGTTAGGCCTCCTAACCATTTCCAACCTATGTACCTGTTCAAATATCCATTATCTTTATAAATTAAAACAAATTTTTTCCTTAAATATTTGATACATTCCTATTTCCATAGTTCAAAATAAATGTATTTATCAAAGTATATACAGTCACATATTCAAACCCGAGATTCATTTTCTTGCAGGCATTCAGGGTAAATACAAAGACTCCGGTCAGCTGGTGTTGACAGGAGTCTCTGTGAATGCAGAGTAGTGTGTATCGGCCAGCTGGGGCACATCAAGGAGCACAAGTGGGGTATCTGTTTGGGCTACCTGGAGAAATCAGCAGTAGCAGATTACTACTTTCATAATGACCACAGGATTGACTTCAGCACAAAGCTACTGTGCTGTGCCAGTGGGTTTTGGGACCACCTGGTAAAGGAGGCCATTGAAATAAAACTATAGAGGAAAAGAATTTTAACGAAGATGAAGATCGCGCTCCAAGTAAGAACTGGAATTTGACTGTAAGCAAAGTGGGAGTGGACAAACCTGATTGCATGAGGACTAACCAATCAGAAGGGACAGACTACAGGGGTATAAATACCACCAGACCAGACACCCCTGAAGAAGGTAGTTTGTCGGTTATAATTAATACCTGTACCTGCCGGAAGGCTGGGAAAGCAGTAGATCCTTTTTCAGACACCATTGAAACCACTCAGCAATACAAGATCACAAGACAAAGGAGCAGAAGTAGGCCATTCAGCCAATCGAGTCTGCTCCGCCACTCCACCATGAGCTAAACTATTCTCCCGTCTAGTTCCAATTTCCAGCTTTTTCCCCATATCCTTTGATACCCTGACTAATTAGACACCTGTCAATCTCCTCCTTAAACACCCTCAATGATTGGGCCTCCACAGCTGTATGTAGCAACGAATTCCATAAATCCACAACCCTCTGGCTAAAAAAAATTCTCATCTGTTTTAAATGGGCATCATCTAATTCTAAGACTGTGCTCTTGTCCTGGACTGACCCACCAAGAGAAGCAGCCTTTCCACATCTACTCTGTCCAACCCTTTCAACATTTGAAATGTTTCAATGAGATCCCCTCTCATTCTTCTATACTCTAATGAATACAATCCAAGAGCCGATTAAACGCTCCTCATGTTAGTCCCTGCGTTCCAGGAATCATCCTAGTGAATCTTCTCTGAACTCTCTCCAACATCAGCACATCCCTTCTAAGATAGGGGGCCCAAAACTGCACACAGTATTCCAAATGGGATCTCACCAGTGCCCCATAGAGCCTCATCAACACCTCCTTACTCTTGTACACTATTCCTCTTGAAATGAATGCCAACATAGCATTCGCTTTCCTTACTGCCGATCCAACCTGGTGGTTAACCTTTAGGATATCCTGCACTAGGACCCCAAGTCCCTTTGCACTTCTGATTTTTTGAATTTCCTCCCCATCTAAATAATCTCCCCGATTGTTTCTTCTTCCAAAATGTACAACTGTACATTTCTCAACATTGTATCTCATCTGCCATTTCTTTGCCCACTCTCCTAAAGTGACCAAGTCTCTCTGCAACCTTTTTGTTTCTTCAACACTTCCTCCTGCTCCACCTATCTTGGTGTCATCAATACAAACAACACATGTGTAAAAGACAAACTACGCATGTACAGAAACAGAAAATTAATAAGAACATGAAATGAAGTCCTGAAAGTCAGTCCATAGATTCGGTGATCAGCCAATTGAAGTTGAGTGACGTTATCCCCTCTAGTTTAAGAGCTCGATGGCTGAGGGATAATAACTGTTCCTGAAGCTGGTGATCTGAGACCATGAGACCACAAGACATAAGAGCAGAATTAGGCCATTTAGCCCATCGAGTCTGCTCCGCCATTCAATCATGGCTGATTCTTTTCATATTTTATCTCCTTCTCAACCTCAGTTTCTGGCCTTCTCCCCGTAACCTTTGATGCTGTGTCCAATCAAGACCCTATCAATCTCTACCCTAAATACAGCCAACAACTTGGCCTCCACAGTTGCATATGGCAACAAATTTACCACCCTTTGGCTAACGAAATTTCTGCGCATCTGTTTTGAAAGGGCGCCCCTCTATCTTGAGGCTGTGCCCTTTTGTCCTAGACTCTCCCGCCATGGTGAAACATCCTTTGACATCTACTCTGTCCAGGCCTTTCTACATTTGAAAGGTTTTAATCAGATCCCCTTCATCCTTCTGAATTCCAGTGAGTACAGACCCAGGGCCATCAAACATTCATCGTATGATAAACCTTTCATTCCTGGAATCATCCTTGTGATCCTCCTGGATCTCTCCAATGCCAGCACATCTTTTCTAAAGCTGAGGGGCCCAAAACTGTTCACAGTACTCAAGGAGAGGCCTCACCAGTGCCTTTTATAAAGCCTCAACATCACACCCTTGCTCTTGTATTCTAGACCTCTTGAAATAAATGCTAACATGGCATTTGTCTTCTGCACCACCGACTTACCCTGCACCTCAGATTCCTGGATTTTCTCCCCGTTTAGAAAATAATCCGCACATTATTTTCTACGACCAAAGTGCATGACCATGCATTTTCCAACATTGTATTTCATTTGCCACTTTCTTTGGAGAAGGTCCAGTAAAACTTTATCAGGATGTTGCCTGGATTAGAGAGCTTGACGTTGGACAAACTGTTTACTTGGGGGTTGTGGAAGCTGAGGAGGAGATCTGTTAGTTCATAAAATTGAGAAGGATAGGTAATGTGAATGTTGAGAATATTTGTGTTGAAGTGTTGGATACTAAAAACATTATTCTGTATGTTGCAAAACAAATCTTGTCATAAACTGACAGCAAATCTGGTTCTGATTTTAAAAAGGGGCAAAATTTGTATTTTAAGAGTGGTGAGTGCTAAGAATGGGCTGCCAGGGTTGGAGGTGGAGGCAGATGCAACAGTGGTATCTGAGGCTGCTGGACAGGCACAAGAACATGCAGAGGATACAGGGATGTGCATCACGTGCAGGCAAAAGGTTTAGTACAATTGTTTGCATGACAAAGTTGCACAGATGTCAGAATTGTGTTTATTCTGTGACAGTAGTACAGTGTAATATATAGAACTGCAAGTTCCATAAGAAATGTAGTTTTTATTAAGTACTTTTTATAGTATGGGGGGGGTGTGGTTGTAAGAGTACACCCGCCCCCCCCCCCCCCAGAAGTTTTCAAGTTTTATTTTGCAACATTGAATCTCTGTGCATTTAATTTGGCTTTTTTGATACTCATCAACAGAAAAAGACTCTTTCATGTCAAAGTGATCTAAATTAATTACAAATATAAAACACAAAATAATTGATTGCAGGAGTATTCATCCCCTTAACGACAACACATCAAATCATTATTGGTACAGCCAATTGGTTTTAGAAGTCACATAATTAGTTAAATGGAGATCACCTGTGTGCAGTCAAGGTGTTTCAATTGATTGTGGTAAAAATGCACACCTATCTGGAAGGTCCACTGCTGGTGAGTTAGCATCCTGGCAAAATCTATATAAAGACAAAAGAGCACTCAAGCAACTCTGCAAAAGGGTTATTGAAAAGTGCAAATCCAGAGATGGATGCAAGAAAACTTCAAAGTCACTGATTATCCCTAGAGTACAGTTCAGCCAATCATCAAGAAATGGAAAGAATATGGCACAGCTGTAAATCTGCCTAGAGCAGACCATCCTCAAAAACAGTGACTGTACAAGAAAGGGTCTAGTGAGGGAGGCCACCAAGAGACCTTGGACAACTCTTGGAGGAGTTACAAGCTTCAGTGGCTGAGATGGGAGATACTGTGCATACAATATTGCCCGGGCGTTTCACCAGTCGCAGCTTTATGGGAGAGTAGCAAAAAGAAAACCACTGTTGGAGGAAAATACTCACATGAAATCTCAGCTAGATTTTACCAGCAGGTATCTGAAATCAGCTGGAGGAAGGATGCAGTCTGTAAGAGAACTGTGATTTGGGAGAAGATTTGTTTTCCAGCAAGACAATGACACCAAGCACAAAACCAAAGCTGCACAGGAATGGCTTAAAAACAAAGTCAATGTCCAGGAGTGGCCTAGTCAGAGTCCAGACCTCAATCCAGTTGTGGCTGGGCTGGAAAAGGGCTGTTCACTCATGATCCCCATGCAATCTGACAGAACCTGAGCAGTTTTGTAAAGAAGAATGTGGAAAATTGCAGTCTATTTGAGCAAAGCTGATTAGAGACCTATCCACATAAGTCAAGGCAGTAATTTCTGCCAAAGGTGCATCTACTAAATACTGACTTAAAGGATGTGAATACTTGTGCAATCTATTATTGTGTTTATATTGGTAACTTGGATCATTTTGAGATTCTTTCACTGTAACAGTCTTTTTCTGTGGATCAGTGTCAAAAAAGGCAAGTTAAATCCACTGATTCAATAACCATATAACAATTACAGCATGGAAACAGGCCATCTCGGCCCTTCTAGTCCAAGCCGAACACTTATTCTCACCTAGTCCCACCGACCTGCACTCAGCCCATAACCCTCCATTCCTTTCCTGTCCATATCCCCATCCAATTTTTTTTTAAAATGACAAAATCGAACCTGCCTCTACCACTTCTACTGAAAGCTCGTTCCACACAGCTATCACTCTCCCTCGTGTTACCACTAAACTTTTGCCCCTTAACTCTCAACTCATGTCCTCTTGTTTGAATCTCCCCTAGTCTCAATGGGAAAAAGCCGATCCACATCAACTCTATCTATCCCCCTCATAATTTTAAATACCTCTATCAAGTCCCCCCTGGCCTCACCAGAATGATAAACTTAATTCTGATATGGGTCTCTGTTCTGGACAGAGAGTGGGAAGTGGGCAGGGAGAGAGTTGGGAAAAGGAGGAGATGAGAGAGAGAGAGTGGGAAGCACCAGAGAAACATTCTCTCATGATCACTAAGCCAATTGTTTGGAATCAAATTATCTTGCCTGGTATCTCAGGGCTGGGAGAGTCTGCACTCACCCCTGGTACTCCTTCTCTGCCCCTCAACCTTCTACACTCCAAAGAATAAAGACCTAACTTGTTCAACCATTCTCTGTAACTTAGGTGCTGAAACCTAGGTAACATTCTAATAAATCTCCTCTGTACTCTCTCTATTTTGTTGACATCTTTCCTATAATTCGCTGACCAGAACTGTACACAATACTCCAAATTCAGCCTTACCAATGCCTTGTACAATTTTAACATTACATCTCAACTCCTATACTCAGTGCTCTGATTTATAAAGGCCAGCATACCAAAAGCTTTCTTCACCACCCTATCCACATGAGATTCCACCTTCAGGGAACTATGCACCATTATTCCTAGATCACTCTGTTCTACTGCATTCCTCAATGCTCTACCATTTACCATGTATGTCCTATTTGGGTTATTCCTACCAAAATGTAGCACCTCACATTTATCAGCATTAAACTCCATCTGCCATCTTTCAGCCCACTCTTCTAACTGGCCTAAATCTCTCTGCAAGCTTTGAAATTCTACTTCATTATCCACAATGCCACCTGTATTAGTATCATCTGCATACTTACTAATCCAATTTTCCATCCCATCATCCAGATCATTAATGTATATGACAAACAACATTGGACCCAGTACAGATCCCTGAGGCACACCACTAGTCACCGGCCTCCAACCTGACAAACAGTTATCCACCACTACTCTCTGGCATCTCCCATCCAGCCACTGTTGAATCCATTTAACTACTTGAATATTACTACCTAACAATTGAACCTTCCTAACTAACCTTCCGTGTGGATCCTTGTTAAAGGCCTTACTAAAGTCCATATAGACTACATCCACTGCTTTACCCTTGTCAACTTTTCTAGTAACCTCTTCAAAAAATTCAATAAGATTTGTCAAACATGACCTTCCATGCACAAATCCATGTTGATTGCTCATAATCAGACCCTGTCTATCCAGATAATTATATATACCATCTCCAAGAATACTTTCCATTAATTTACCCACCACTGACATCAAACTTACAGGCCTATGATTGCTAGGTTTACTCTTGGAACCCTTTTTAAACAATGGAACCACAAGAGCAATATGTCAATCCTCTGGCACCATCCCCATTTCTAATGACATTTGAAATATTTCTGTCAGAGCCCCTGCTATTTCTACACTAACCTCCCTCAAAGTCCTAGGAATATCCTGTCAGCACCTGGAGACTTGTCCACTTTTATATTCTTTAAAAGCCCTTAACAATTCAATATCCTTCTCCTTAGTGAATACCGAAGAAAAGAAATTGTTCAAAATCTCCCCCATCTCTTTTGGCTCCATACATAGCTGTCCACTCTGATTCTCTAAGGGACCAATTTTATCCCTCACTATCCTTTTACTATTAATATAACTTTAGAAACCCTTTGGATTTATTTTCACCTTACTTGCCAAAGCAACCTCAACTTTTAGCTTTTCTAATTTCTTAAGATTCTTCTTACATCCTTTATATTCCTTGAGCTCCTCACTTACTCCATGCTGCATATTTTTATTGTAAATCTCTCCTTTTCCAAACCAAGTTTCCAATATCCCTTGAAAACCATGACTCAAACTTTTAACCTTTCCTTTCAACCTACCAGGAACATGATGATTCTGTACCCTCAAAATTTAATCTTTAAATGACCTCCATTTCACTATTACATCCTTCCCATAAAACAAATTGTCCCAATCCACTCCTTCTAAATCCTTTCGCATCTTCTCAAAGTTAGCCTTTCTCCAATCAAAAATCTCAACCCTGGGTCCAGTCCTATCCTTCTCCATAATTATATTGAAACTAATGGCATTGTGATCACTGGACCCGAAGTCCAACACATACCTCTGTCACCTGACCTATTTCATTCCCTAACAGGACATCCAACATTGCCCCTTCTCTAGTTGGTACCTCTATATATTGCTGCAAAAAAACTATCCTGCAAACATTTTACAAACTCCAAACCATCCAGCCCTTTTACAGAATGGGCTTCCCAGTCTGTGTGGAAAATTAAAATCTCCCAGAATCACAACCTTGTGCTTTCTACAAATATCTATGTCCTTACAAATTTGCTCCTCCAATTCTCACTCCCCATTAGGTGGTCTATAATACACCCCTATAAGTGTTACTACACCTTTCCCATTCCTCAATTCCACCCAAATGGTCTCCCTAGACGAGCCCTCTAATCTATCCTGCCAAAGCACTGCTGTAAGATTTTCTCAGACAAGCAATGCAACACCTCCTCCTCTTGCCCCTCCGATTCTATCACACCTGAAGCAATGAAATCCAGGAATATTTAGTTGCCAATCACACCCCTCCTGCAACCATGTTTCACTAATAGCTACAACATCATATTTTCAGGTATCAATCTAAGGTCATCCACCTTTCTTACAATGCTCCTAGCATTAAAATAGATGCATTTAAGAAACTCGCCACCTCTTCCTCTCTGTTTATCCCTAATGCTGCAAACAACTTTATTATCTTTTTCTTCCTTCTCCCCTACATCTTTGGTCTGAGCGCTCCCCTTTTCTATCACCTGCCTATCCTCCCTCACATACTGTCTACTAGCTTTCTCTATTTGTGAACTAACCTCCTCTCCCCTAGTTTCTTCAAATTGATTCCCACCCTCCAACCATTCTAGTTTAAAGTCTCCAATGTTGTAAAACAATAAAACATGAAAACTTCTGTGGGGGGTGAATACTTTTTATAGGCACTGATAGATCTGTAGTGCAGAAATGGTGACGTAGTATTCATGAGGTAAAGGATTGTTCAAAAATCAGATTTTGGGATGAAGGAAATTGTTCATGATACATTGTGTGGGTATTCAGGCTTCTACCCACTAGCTTCATTCTTGCCTATTGAGTTTTATTACCTCCTTTCCCATCCCATCCTTGTTTCCCCTCCATGCTGATATCTGCTGACCCAAAGCCATAACTCAAACCTCCAGTTCCATCAACAGGACCCAACACCCTGGACTCTGCCGGGTTTGGCTTTGCTTTGCTAATGTGCTATTCGTTTTCCAGATCGCAGCGCAAGATAGTCACCCAGGATTATCCACAGGAGGACAAGGCCTACGCTATGAAGGTGAACCTTCTGCATTACCCTTTCATGCACTCTAAATATAGCCCCCAGCCTTTCACATAATTCCCTATCATTCCCCCTCCCCACCCACCTTACCCCTTACTTGGTTTCACTAATCACCTGCCAGTTCACATTTCTCCCCCCCTTCCACCACCCCCCACTTTATTCTGGTTTCTCCCCCCTTCCTTTCCAGTCCTGATGAAACCGAAACCACAACTGACCTGCTGAGTTTGTGTGTCCGTGTCCAGGGGAAAACCGTGCAAACTCCTTTGAGACTGGCAGAAAATAAAACTGTCAATCAGTCAGATTAACCTACAGACCGATACATCTTTGGATTGTGGGAGCAAACCAGAATGCCTGGAGGAAGCAACACACACAAAATGCTGGTGGAACACAGCAGGCCAGGCAGCATCTATAGGGAGAAGCACTGTCGACGTTTCGGGCCGAGACGCTTCATCAGGACTGAGTCCTTTGAGTTCTGATGAAGGGTTTTGGCCTGAAACCTCAACAGTGCTTCTTCCTATAGATGCTGCCTGGCCTGTTGTGTTCCACCAGCATTTTGTGTGTATTGTTTGAATTTCTAGCATCTGCAGATTTCCTCGCGCCTGGAGGAATCCCACATGATCATGGGGAGAACATAAAACCTCCATGGGTCTGATCTGAATTTAACAGTATAGCAGACAAGCTTTTCACTGTCTGTGTGACAATCGTGAACCAATACACGGAAATGCGAAGGAATTCACCACTTGTGTTTTTATCGGGATGGGTTTGGGGACCGGGAAGTAGAGGGTTCATGGATAGGAATGTGGGGCATTAGAGGTCAGGCTAGTGTCTCGGCCTCTGCTCTACACTCCATGCTCGAAGACCGGTGATGATGTGGCGGAAGAACGCTTGTGGACAAAGGGACAAAAGCCAGCAAGGATACCGCCGACACGTCAGTGAGTTCCCTGTAGAATTAGAGGTCCATATGGATGGGCAGGAATTAGGAGGGCCAATGAGTCCAGAGTTCAATGCCTGGGGCGTTGAGGACTAATAGTGAAGAATTGCAGTGAAGTCCACTGACTAAGCTGGAGGCCCAATGTCTGCGAGTCCAGTGAGGTGGTCTGTTCCTGTGGATGGGTGATTTTGGAGGAAGGAAACCGGCTTGTGTTGCTGTTCTGCTGAACATTGTGGGCATGTAGATTGGTGCCAAGAATGTGTGGCAACACATGCAGGCTGTCCACCAGCTCATCTTTGGGTTGTGTTGACTGTTGATGCTAAATGCATTTCACTGTATTGAGGCACAAGTGACAAATAAGAATCTGAATCTCTGGGAACTGGGTAGAGAGTAACAGAATATTTGACCGTTCTCCTGTCTTCTCCCACAGGTGGAGGAACTTCTGATGAAGATCGCCAACGGGGACATGACTGTGGACCAGGCCATAAGATCAGAGCAGCCAAAAGTGATGCATTCCCCCAGATGTTGATTGTGTAGTTGGTGGGGACATAACCTGCTCCAGTAGTTTAAAACTGCAATATGTATGGTGTCAATATTGTTGTGTTATCAATAAAATTGGTTTTAAAAACAACCAATTAATGACTTGTATAATGGTGACACTGTAGTTGTCATAAATCTATGACAGTGTCTGCTTCCTGGGTTTAATTGCTGCCACCGTCTGCAAGGAGTTTGTACATTCTGTTAGTGACCATGTGGATTTCCTCTGGGTGCTCTGGTTTCCTCCCACAATCCAAAGATCTACAGGTTAGTAGGTTAATTATCCACATGGGTGTAATTGGGTGCCTGGTCTCATTGGGCCAGAAGGACCTGAGGCCATACAGGATCTCTAAATAATGTTCACAGGCATTTCACTACAATGGAGGGACTGCCCACGCCCACGCTGGCTCTCTGCCCTTCGACTAGTTGTTAAATCCCTTCCTGTCTCAGGTGGAATCAGGCCCTTCTACTGAATGCTGACCATCAGCCACCCATTTCCACTGATGCTACAGGACTCCAGTTTTATTCTTTGATGCTTCCACACCACAGGCTTCTGCTCCATCAGGGGCACTAGCCTCCCCACCTTCAAGGGCATCTTCAAAAGGCGATGTCTCAGGAAGGATTCATCCATCATTTAGAACCCTCACCTTCCAGAACATGCCCTCTTCTCATTTCAACCTTCAAAGGAGGAATTGGAGTCTTCAGAACAACTTCATTCCTCCCACCCTCCGATTTTTGAATGGTCCATGACGACCTTGTTATTGCTGTTTTTGCACTATTCATTTTTAAAACTTTTTATTGTTATTTGTAGTATTTTTATTGTATGGTACACTGTCACAAAACAACAAACTTCATGACAATGTTAGTGATAATAAGCCTGATTCTTCTGCTGCTCTTTCCCATCTCTCTGCAGTGACGATTCAACACCCAACTTCCTGTCTGCAGCTCAACTGGCTGAAAGAGGAAAGGACATCTTGCATTTCCTGCCTAGAAACCCCCAGAGTATTCACCCACAGCACATGATTCAGAATGCATGGGAATATTTGATTCATTTATTTCTCCTGGTTATTCCTTGTTTCCTTATGAAACAAAGATCCTCTTTGGCCCATTGTGTGTATGCCAACTCGTACAGCTATCCCATTCACACTTAATGTCCTGTAACCTGTTCCCTCCCCTCCTTCAACAACTGCCCTCCACCTTCTCACAGAGCAGAGGTACCCATTCTGGGGTCCACAGACTGCTCGCTTAATGGTATTGGTCCATAACGTAAAGGTTGGGTGACACTGAACAGAAGCAGGGCCTTCAGCCCACTCAGTCTGTACTGATTATGAAGCCTCTGTTTTAAGCTGAAGTTAGCCATATGCTAGCTGTAACTGTCACACGCGCACACTGAAATATAGTGAGATGTTACATTTGTGTCAAATCAGCACCAATTGTTTTGGGCACCCTGCAAATCTTGTTGTGCTTGTATGGTGCCGAGGTAGCATTCCCACAACTTACTAACCCTAACCATAGTCCTTGGAACATGGGAGGAAGCCCATGTGGTTACAGGAAGACTGTACAAGCTCTGTATTTAAGGGGAAATGCCTTCACTGGGAAGGTGGTGTGAGTGGAATGGGCGACCAGTGGAAGTGGTTGACGCCAGGTCAAATGTAGATTCTATTGTATTTCTTCTCTATGTGCCTGTAAGAAAATGCATCTCAAGGTGCTATGCAAACTTAGATAATAAATTTCCTTTGAACGTGCAGATATGTCCAAGGGGTCAGTGTGGACATGGTGGAGGATTACAAATACCTGGGGATATGAATTGACTATGAACTGGACTGGTCAAAGAACACTGAGGCTGTCTACGAGAAGGGTCAGAGCCGTCTCTATTACCTGAGGAGACTGAGGTCCTTTAACATCTGCCGGACGATGCTGAGGATGTTCTACGAGGCTGTGGTGGCCAGTGCTATCATGTTTGCTGTTGTGTGCTGGGGAAATAGGCTGAGGGTAGCAGACACCAACAGAATCAACAAACTCATTCGTAAGGCCAGTGATGTTGTTGGGGTGGAACTGGACTCTCTGTCGGTGGTGTCTGAAAAGAGGATGCTGTCCAAGTTGCATGCCATCTTGGACAATGACTCCCATCCACTCCATAATGTACTGGTTAGGCACAGGAGTACATTCAGCCAGAGACTCATTCCACCGAGATGTAACACTGTACGTCAAAGGAAGTCATTCCTGCCTGTGGCCATCAAACTTTACAAATCCTCCCTCGGAGTGTCAGACACCCTGTGCCAATAGGCTGGTCCTGGACTTATTTCCACTTGGCATGATTAACTTATTATTATTTATGGTTTTATATTGCTATATTTCTTCACTATTCTTGTTTGGTGCGGCTGTAATGAAACCTAATTTCCCTCGGGATCAATAAAGTATGTCTGTCTGTCTAATAGAATGTCGCTAATTGAAGGTCCATTCTTGTACCTATGGCATCTTCAAAGAAAACATCTACCATTTCTTTTGTTGCCCTTTTCTCGAGCAGGTTTATTCGGTTACTCCAGCATCTCATTTGTTACTACACTGCAATATTCCACCATTCACAATAAGAATAGTCATTGAGCCCTAGAGCACAAAAACGGGTTCATCAGCCCATCTTGTTCCATCTACCTTAACTCCCCAGAGTGTGGGAGAATGAGGGAAGACCTCACAGAGGTGTACAAAATGTGCAACGGGTTTTCCAGTACTTAACCTGAGGAGAAAAAAGGATTAGCTATGATTGAATGGAGGAGCAGATTCAATGGGCCAAATGGCCTGCTTCTGCTCCTATGTTTTATGGAGTTATAAGAAAAGGCTGAACAGGTTAGTATTTTATTCACTGGAGCATAGAAGAATGAGGGGAGATTTGATAGAAGCATACAAAGGTATGAAAGGTGACTTGGTCAGACCCCACTTGGAGTACTGAGTTCAGTTCTGGTCACCTCACTACAGGAAGGATGTGGATACTATAGAGAGAATGCAAAGGAGATTTATGAGGATCTTGCCTGAATTGGAGGGTGTAATTTATGAGAATAGTTTGAATGAAGTTGGCCTTTTCTCCTTGGAGCAACAGAGGATGAGAGGTGACCTGATAGAGGTGTATAAGATGATGGGAGGCATTAATTGTGTGGAGAGCCAGAAGCTTTTCCCCTGGGCTGAAATGGCTCACATGTGGTGGCATAGTTTTCCAGTGCTTGGAAGTAGGTACAGAGGGTGTCAGGGTTTACGTTTTTTACACAGAGAGCGGTGGGTATGTGGAATACACTGCTTGACAGTAACAGAGGCAAACACAGTAGGGTCAAGAGACTTAAATAAGTACATGGAGCTTAGAATAATAGAGGGTGATGTTGTAGGGTAGTCCTGGACAGTTTCTAGAGTAGGCTACGTGGTCGGCACAACACTGTGGGCCGAGAGGCCTGCAACATGCTATGGATTTCTGTTCTCGGTGAAGGCTTGCAGAGTTTCCCTCCCTCAGGTTAGGTGAGATTAGAACTAGAGGTAATGGTTTTAGGGTAAAACGTGAGATCCTTGAGGGGAATCGAAGGGGAAATCTCTTCACTCAGAGGGTGATGCAAGTGTGGAATGAACTGCCAGTTTAAGTCTGGATTGGTATACGGATGACAGAGGTATGAAGGGCTAAGATCTGGGTGTAGGTAGATGGGTCTAGGTGGAAGACGGGGCTGGCATGGGAAAGATGGGCAGAAGGGCCTGTTTCTTTATGATAGTGCCCTATGTCTCAATAATCTAGAACAGTACAGCACAAGAACAGGCCCTTCACCCACAAATTCTATGCCAAACAGGGTGCCTTCTGCCTGCACGTGATCCTCATCCCTCTGTTTGCTATATATTGTATTCACACGTCTATCTAAAACACCACTGCCTGTTGTATGCCCCCACTGAGGCCCCTCCATTGGTCGGGGTCGACTGTGGATATTGCGAAGAGTTGTCTCTGTGATTGGCAAACCGGGGCAGTACGATATGGAGAACAAGCAGTTGTCCATGCAGATGCGTAATCCAAAGCAACAGTTTCACACCGCGATGCTGCAGGAGCTGCCAGTCAGCGTTGAACTGCCTTAGATCTGAACTTCACTTCTGAAGCCTTCCCCATGGGTGAGTATGGCCACGAGGCAGCAGAGGTGAGCCTCATCTGCCCGAAGCGATGCACCAGTATCTCCATCGGCAGAAACGGTTCCGCCGGGCGTAGTAGCTAAGCCATACGTGAAGGCCAAGAGATCAACATGGTTTTCAGAGGCTATTTGAGACATATGGCATTGGGAGCATTTAATAGGAACTTATCCCCACTACCACGCCCTCCCCTGGTTATAACAACCTTATGGAATCTCTACCTTAAACACCCACCACTCTCCGTGCAAACAAATTCCCCTGAACATCTCCCTTAAACTTCCAAGCCCTTGCCTCCTCTAATATTTAACACTGACTGTGGGAAAAAGATGCTGTCTACTCCATGCATACCTCTGTCGATCAGAAGTGTCGACTGGCACATACCAGGCTACAGGAGGTTTTGGTGCACCCACCACAAAGGTTCTTTGGGGAAGGATCAGAGTATATGTTCCTGCTGCTGGAGAAGGAGTGAATGGATGGGCTGAGGAAGCCCCTCAATGATTAAAGTAGTGAACCACCCCAGAAGGCCACATGAGTGACAACAGTCCTATTGGTTTTAATGATTGTAACAGAACACCATGTAAAACTTTGTCTGTGAACGTTAGTATGAAAGGCATTGCCTTTATTCCTGTAAATAAATATTTTACTATAAATAAAATACATTTTGATACATAAAGCACACTTCCATCAGGTTTCCCCTCGGCCTCTGACGCCCCGGAGAAACCACCTCAAATTTGTCAAGCCTCTCCTTGCAGCTCATACCCTCTGATCCTGATGAACCTCTTCTGCTCCCCCTCCAAAACCTCCACATGCTTCCTGTAATGAGGGAAGAACAGGTTAAAGAGATACAGATACAGGTATGGGACTAGACTGCGAGCTGTTACAACCAGCGGCCCAAATAACTTCTTTACACATCAGAAAACTCATGGAAACGCCGGAACGCATTCAGCGGCCATTTTATTAGGTGCACCTGTTCACTAATCAGCCAATCATGTGGCAGCAACTCAATGCGTAACGGCATGCAGACGTGGTCAAGAGGGTCAGTTGTTGTTCAGACCAAACATCAGAATGAAGAAGAAATGTGATCTAAGTGGCTTTGACTGTGGAATGATGGTCAGTGTCAGAAGGGGTGGTTTGTGTTTCTCAGAAACCAGGGGTGCAGTGCTGTTGGAGCTCACTGGAGAGCCGGCCTGGCACCTCTGTAAAAAAAAATAAACAAGCGGGGAATTTAACAGCGGTCGCACATTAAATAGAGGGAATTTTACAGAAGCGGGGTCTGGGGAGAGGGGGTGGTGACTTGTGGGGAAAATACCACTAATAACATTAGGATATTTGATCGTTTTTGGTGAAATCCTGGAGCTGTGACTTTTTTGTGAAACTCCTCCTCGCTCGACCCGCTGTCCCAGCATACCCTGCTGTAGCCTCCTGCCATTTCCCAGATCCTCGGTTTTTCTCCAGCACTCGTTGTTTGAGCATTGTTCACTGAGAAAATAAAAATCTTAGATCTTTTGAAAAGTGGCATGTTGCTTGCCATAAGGTCGGTAAGAACAAATTGAGCATTCGCACAATAAAGCAGAAAAGAAGCTGAAATTCATGGAAGAGTTAGTGCTACCCCTTCAACGGCAAAAATGGTCTCTCTGGTTCATGATAAAGTGCTTGCAAAGACTGAGAAAGTAGTTAAAACTGACAAAGACAGTTTTGGCAGTGTGGCCAAATGATGAAGCACTGCTTTTATTTTGAAAAAACAATGAAGGATGAATCAAGATCTGGGAGTGACAGAAAAGCCTATGAAAATCTGTTCAACAGACTCTCTTCGGAACAGTTTCTATTAGACTGAGCTCTAATGTATGACACCTTGCATGAACTTGGTTTACTGTCAGAGTGTTTACAGAAACACACTACTACGATCGTTTATGCAGACAAACTGATCCAACGGAGCATAAGATCACTGCATGGACTGAAAAAGCAACCTGGTACAAAAACTCCAGAAGCTCAAGAGGCAGTTGGAAAGGGGAAGTTTGGAGAAATTACCTTAAGAAGCAACAACAAAATTGTCTCCATTATTTATCTACAGTTTCTTACTCGTCTTGTAAACAATTTGCAGCACCGTATGTTCACGGCAACATCCTTGAAAGGTTCTCAAACTTCAAAACCTCAGAGTATGTATCAATCCCAGCTAAGTGAAATGTGTGTCCTTGATAAAGATAACTGGCCTGCTGAAATACCGCCTAATTATGGAGAAGCTGCAATATCATCTCTCTGTTAGAGGCTTAAGCTTTCTTCGTCCTCTGTAATAAACGGCTTCAGATTATGTGGAGGATCGTGGACTCCGCATCTCCCAAGATTTATGCACATTACTAGTTATTCCTATTCACAAGTTCACAAGTTATTCCTATTAGTGCTGTTGAGTGTGAGAGAGCATTCAGTCACATGAACTTGATAATAACAACAACACGCTCAAGAGTTCTCATAAATCATGTATCAGCACTTTTGTTGTTAAACTACACCGACCTCCTCTAGTTCAGTGGAATCCTGAGCCGTACGTCACATCGTGGCTGCGGTACCACAGATCAGCAGATGACACCAGGACAATGGCTGCCTCAGACCCCCAAACACATATTATGCCTGACCCTTTGTGGAAATTATTGTGAAACTTCTCATTGGTGGCATTTGGTAAATAGGTAATACATGATTACTGTCTTTTTCTTTACTTGCTTGATAATTATATTTATGATAATTAGTAGTGCAACCGTGCAATACTTTGTCATATTATTAAATTAAGTATTATATGTTTTATTGTACCAGTTATACACTGAAATGTAGTGATAGGCTATAATCTTGTTAATGTCTTAACTAAAGTAAAATTGGATAGGTATATGGACAGGAAAGGAATGGAGGGTTATGGGCTGAGTGCGGGCCAGTGGGACTAGGTGAATGTAAGTGTTGGCATGGACTAGAAGGACCGAGATGGCCTGTTTCCGTACTGTAATTGTTATATGGTTATATCACCATATTTTTGTGGAGCTCTGGAATTCATATATTTCTTTCATCGTGGTTTAGTGCTTGACATTATAAGAAGTCCTATTCACATATATATGTCACACCCAGTTTGTGTACCTGCTGATTACACGAATGGGGCAAGGAAGTTGCCCAGTACATGAAATGAGCAGGTACACAAATTGGATGTGACGTATAGAGAGAGAGGATATAAGAAATGGCAAGCATTTTGTCAGCTCCAGCACCTAAAAAATTAGCACTGCACCCCCGTCAGAAACTGCCGAACTCGGGATTTTCATGCACAACAAGCTCTAGGTTTTACAGAGAATGGTGCGAAAAAACAACAAAATAACCCAGTGAGCGGCATTTCTCCGGGAGAAAATGCGTGTTAATGAGAGAGGTCAGAGGAGAATGGCCAGACTAGTTCAAGCTGACAGTAACTCAAATAACCATGTGTTATCACAGAGATGTGCAAAAGACACAAGTCGACCCTTGTCGATGGGCTGCAATGGCCACACCGCGTCCACTCCCGCACTTTAATAAAGTGGCCACTGGGTCACATATTCCCGTGCCGCTCCGAATCACGTGCTGTGTGTGTAGAAGGGGGGTTTCTGTAAGGGAAATAGAAAAGATCCTTCCTTTCAGCGGCTGGATCACAGGCGGAAGGTCCCTCTCCAGAGGAAGGGAACACTAGGGGGCTGTGAAGCCTGAAGGGGTGGGCTCGACTGGGGCTGCTGTGAGGAAGTCACGGCTGCAAACTGCGAGAGCCATGTCTGACACTGATAAGGACGGGGCTGCATGAGGGGAAGTTCCCCGCAGTTACCAGTGAAGAGGTACTTTCTCCTGCCGGTCAGTCATGAAGTCCCCTTCAGGATCAGAGCCAGGGGCAGTCCGACATACAGACTACAGGGTCCCGGACAGAGAGAGGTGGGGTGTCAGTACACACACACACACACACACACACACACACACACACACACACACACACACACACACACACACTCACTCACACACACACACACACACAGACACTCACACACACACACACACACACACACACACACACACAATCTCTCACACACACACACACACACACACACACACACACACACACACACACACTCACTCACACACACACACACACACAGACACTCACACACACACACACACACACAGACACTCACACACACACACACACACACACACACAATCTCTCTCACACACACACACACACACACACACACACACACACACACACACACACACTCACTCACACACACACACACACACACAGACACTCACACACACACACACACACACACACACACACACACACAATCTCTCACACACACACACACACACACACACACACACACACACACACACACACACAATCTCACACACACACACTCACACACACACACACACACACACACACACACACACACACACACACACACATCTTACAAAGACAGGTGAACCCAGGTCACCAGAATCACAAACTGTTCCAGCTGTTACCATCCGGGAAACTGTACCGCAGCATATAAGCCAGGACCAACAGGCTCCTGGACAATTTTTTCCACCAGGCCATCAGACTGATTAATTCATGCTGATGCAACAGTATTTCTATGCTACGTTGGCTATCCTGTTGTACATAATATTTATTATTTGGGAAACTATTGTGGTATACCTCGCGCTGGGGCTATACAGCGTTGAGGCGCGTCCCCTGGGTGGTGGATGGGGAATCCCTCGTGTGAGGGGTGCACCGGATAATATGGAAGAAGGTGCCGCGAACCAACATAGCCTAGGAGAAGGAACTCCGATTCCAAACCCGGGTAGATAGGACTCGTTAGATGGCAGCCTATCTAGGACAGGGTAAACTCTGATTTCAAACCCGGGTAGATAGGACTCGTTAGATGGCAGCCTATCTAGGAGAGGGTAAACTCTGATTTCAAACCCGGGCAGGTGGAGCTCGTTAGCATGGATATGCCATCGCCTAGGGGAAGGTGACCCCGACAGAAAACCCCTGGTCCTCCAGGTTGGGAGTTGTGCAATGGGCTAACAACCCGTTCACGTAAAACAAGCAATTGTTACAGAAACCGTCAACAGATTGTCAACCACTAACCCAGATCTCGGGAAAAGCAGGGCCCCATTCAGGAGGCTGATGTCGCGCTGCAACCAAACCCGGCGGGAAGCCGCAGGGCCGACAACCCTCCTTCACCCGAGGAAAACCATAATGGAGGTTCCAAAGCTGCTCTCACAGAAGAAATCTATCCTAATCGGAACATGGAATGTGAGATCGCTTTGGGAGACAGGTAGGTGCGTACAGGCAGTGAAGGAAATGAACCGATACCACCTCACACTCCTGGGCATGTGCGAAGCAAGGTGGAATACTTCTGGTGAGACCAAACTGCAGACAGGAGAAACTCTGCTCTATTCCGGCAAAGAAAAAGAGGAAGACCCGCATGAGGCTGGTGTGGCCCTGATGTTGTCCAAAGAAGCAGCCAGAAGTTTGATAGAATGGGAACCAGTGTCCGACCGTATCATCACAGCCAGGTTCGAGTCCAGATTCCAGAAAGTATCCATGATCCTGTGCTACGCCCCAACTAACAACGCAGAGGGTGGAGAGGTTATGGTGGACCATTTTCATATACTGCTGAATTTGATATGGAGAACAGGAGAGATCCCATCAGATTGGAAGAAGGGTTAAGTTCACCGTGCATGTAACGTGTAATGTATGTTTTTGGGCCAGGTTTTTTTCTTATATACACGACATCGCCGTTTGTTGGCTAGTGAATAAACTGTACTTTAGAAGTAATTATACTCAACACTCTTACAGCCCTCCATTTTCTTATCATCCGTGTTCCTATCTGTCTCTTAAATGTCCCTAATGTACCTGTCTCTAGACCCACCAGGGCATTCCACGCACCCACCACTCTCTGTATAAAAGACCTAATTCTGACATCCCTCCCCCTTCACTTCCCACCAAACACCAAACAGTTATGCCCCCTATATACTGTACATACGCGGTGACGTACATACACACACACAGGCACACTAATTGACTTAATGGTAAGAGTCAGATAGCTGGTGAACTGGCTTCTTATTGTCACAGTGAATCACTTTGTGAATGTCATCACCACAGGTCATTTCATTGTCACAGTGACGTATTTACAACGGGAAAGCAATAACAGAATACTGTTACTTTTGCACCAGTGCAGGCAGACAATAAGGTGCAAGTCCACGATGAGGTCAACTGCGAGATCAAGAGCACATCTTGTCACACACAGTTGACACAGAACAGCGGGATGGAACTGTCCTGGAGCCTGGTGGAACGTGCTTTCAGGAATTCGTGTTTTATCTGATGGGAGTGGGGAGTAAAGAATGTTCAGGGTCGGTGGGCTCTTTGATTATGCCGGCTGTTTTAGCAAGGCATCAGGAAGTTCATGGAGGGGAAGGTAGTATCCATGTTATGCTGAGGTATGTCCACAACCCTCTGAAGCTTCCTTTGGTCTTCGGCAGAACCACCTGCTGTACCATGCCTTGATACACCAGAAAGGATGCTTTCAATGTTGCAGCTGTGCTTGTTTCTGAGACAGGGCCCATGACACGCAGTTGTCCATCCCTTGCATAGGACAAAGGAGCAGAATTAGGCTAGTCAGCCCATTTAGTCGTATCCGCTATTCCATTACGGCTGATTCATTATCCCTCTCAACCCCATTCTCCTGCCTTCTCCCCGTAAACTCTGATGCGCATCATAAACAAGAACCCATCAGTGTAAATGTACACTGATGATCTGCATGTGGATGTGGGAGGTATGACCAGAAAGATAGCAGACCACACTACAATTTGAGGTGTTGGTGTGGGGATTGCAACAAGCCACAGGATGCTGTTAATCAGTTGCTAAATGACAACAGTAGTAAATGCAATCCTGATAATTGTGAGTTGATGCACTGAGGTATTTATCTTTTTTTGCTGCTACAAAACAACAAAGTTTGCAGCACATTGCAGCTCTCTAAAACCCCTACACCAACCACATTTTGAGTATTGTGTTCATTTCTGGTTGCCTCTTATAGGAAGGATGTGGCATCATTAGAATGGGTGCAGAGGGGATTTACCGGGATGTTGTCTCAGTTAGAGAGCATGTTATGAGAAAAAGTTGAGCGAGCTATGGCTTATCCCTTCAGAGCGACGGAAGATGAAAGATGACTCGATAGAGATGTACTAGATGATAAGAGACATGGATGGAGTGGACAGCCAGAGACTTTTTCCCCGGGCAGCATTGACTAACACAAGAGGCCAGAAATGTTAGATGACTAGAGGAAAGCATAGGGGAGGAGGGGGATGACAAAGATAGTTTTTTCTTTATTCACAAAGTGATGGGTGTGTGGGATGCCCCGCCAGGGTTGGAGCTAGAGGCAGATTCATTAGGGACATTTAAGAGACTGTTAGATAGGCAGATAGATGATAGAAAAATGGAAGGCTGTATGATAGGGTCTTGGATTAGGCACAATATCATGGGACAACTGTGCCATACTATTCAATGTTCTATGTTCTATATGTTGGTCGGATGTTGTATCCAACACTGACAGGAGACCTGTACAGGAGAGGTTTTAAAGTGGAAAAGCCCTTGCACTGGGCAGTTCCACTCTCTTGACCTCAGAAGTCTGGATTCTGTGGATGTCACAAACTGGGGACTTCCTTGGATGCAGTGGATGGCCATGACTTCTGTGCCCTGCTTTGCCCTTTGCTCTGTACGAAGTGTTGCAGAGCTGCCTTCCCGACCATTGGATCTCACCATTGTGTCATTCACCCAGAGCTGACTCTTTGCTAGGACAGGCATGTCCCTGTCTCGCCGATGTATGAGGCCGTCGGCTATGCTCACCTATTTCACCTGTCAAAGTGGTGTACCCAGGTGTGGCCGCTCTTGCATGCAAACAGCTACTTGGAGCTACAGGTGAGAGCTGAGTGTCCAGTGGAGACCGAAGGTGAGTGTACTGCCCCACAATGGATACCACAAGCCCCTCCACCAGAGTTTCTGGACACCGCGTATGCCCCATGTCAGTGATAATGGATTTGATTCCAACTGTGAGGGCTTACGCAGGCCATGCCTAGGCTATGAACACTTGAGATATGGAGAATCTGACACCCGAAAGAATGTCCATGGTATTGTTAAATTCAGAAGTCTGACATACATCCTACAAAAGGCTGAATTAGTATACTCTCTCTCTGTATATTTAGTGATTTTTTAAATCAAACTTATCAGTATTTTGTTCTTTTGAATCCAGTCATTACCATACTGTGTAGGTGTGTTTACCAGATCATAGAACATACAGTAGTATGAGCCCTTTGGCACAAAATGTTGAGTCAACCTTTTAACCTACCACACAATCAATCTAACACTTCCCTCCTACACAGGCCAAAACCCTCCATTTTTCTTTCATATATGTACCTATTTAAATATCTCTTAAATGTCCCTAATGCATCTGCCTCCACAACCACTCTCAGAAGTGCTTTCCAGGCATTTACTGCTCTCTGTGTAAAAAAAATACCTCTGTCGCTTCCCCTAAACCTTCCTCCACTCATCTAAAATCATGTCCTGTGGTATTAGCCATTGCCACCCGGGGAAAAAGTGTCTGGCCATCCACACCATCTCTGCCTCTATCAAGTCAACTTTCATCCATCCTCCACTCCAACAAGAAAAGCCCTAGCTCACTCAGCCTATCCTCCTAAGTCATATTGAGTGACTTCTGTCCATTTTCAGACTTATGGTCAACAATTGACCTCAGCATGTCTATAACTTAATTGCCACCTGTTACGTGCTGTACAGTGAATGTTACAGCCCTCCTGACTTTTAAGGAACAGAGGGATCTTAGTGGACTAGTAGTTGCTGAGGGTGGCAGCGTAGCAGACGAAGTTCTGAAAAGATCTTTATTAAAAGCTGGGAAGTTTATGAAGCAACTTTACGATGCATTTGAATTTATTTTTTATTTGGTGATACAGCACAGAGAAGTCCCTTTTGCCACCCTTGCAACCCCACAACTCCGATTAACTCTGGCCTCAATGAGCAATGAACCTACTCAGTACGTCTTTGGACTGTGGGAGTAAACTGGAGCACCTGGGGAAAACCCAGACATTCCATGGGGAATACGTACAGACTCCTTACAGAATGGAGCTAGAATTGTTGGAATAAATTACAGCGGTGCCCATTTCAAGGCCAGAATAAAGTACAGGAGCATAAAGGAGCAAGATACAGGCTGGTTGAGTGGTGTCACAACAAAAACCTTGCACTCAACATCAATAAGAACAAAGAATTGATTGTGGACTTCAGGAATGGGAAGTTGGGTGAACACACACCAGTCCTCATGCCAATGATTATATTTCATTAGGAGTTTGAGGAGACTTGGTCTGTCACCAAAGACTCTAGCAAATTTCTACAGCTGTACCATGGAGAGCATTCTTACTGTTTGCATCACTGTCTGGTGTGGAGGCGCCAATGAACAGGATTGGAAAAAGCTGCAGAGGGTTGTACACTCAACCAGCTCCACCACGGACCCAATAGGCAATGATTCAAAACGGCAGCATCCATCTCCATCACCCTCACCATCCAGGACATGCCCTCTTCTTACTACTACATCGGGGAGGAGGTACAGGACAACGTCTTAGGAGCAGCTTCTCCCCATCCACTGTGAGGCTTCTAAACAGTCCATGAACTCATGAACTCATTATTTTGCTATCTTTTTGCTCTATTTATTATTTATAATTTTTTATTGTAACTTATAATTTTTTTCATAAATTGCACTGTTCTGCTGCCACAGAACAACCAATTTTGTGATGTATGCCTGTGATAATAAACCTGATTTTGATTCTGAGTACTGGATAGAGCTGTGGTGGGAAAATCCCCACACACCTGCACACCTGTACTCCACCTCTGGGCTTCAAGGGAAGTTAAGTACCGGAGTCCAGCAAAGCAAAAAGGCTACAAAAGTTTCCAGGAAACCCAAGTGTTTGGGGAAGTTTGGGGATTCACAAAATAAGACCAAGATGTTAAGCAGAAAAGGGAAAGAGAAAAAAACACAAATAAAGGCAATGGAGAAATGTGAGACAAATTGGGGAAAGTGCTCTCAGTGCACAGTGGAAAACATTAGAAAACTGAAGCAAGGTTTTGTGAACTCTGTCATGGGTGGCCCCAAGCCTGGCAGTGAAAGAAGAAGGTCTGGGCATGGGATTAGCAACCCCATCCTGTAAAAACCCAAAGCTACAGAAACACCAACATATGCTCCAAAGACCTCATCACTGGGATAGGAAGGATGCATCAGGAAGATGAAGAGAACTTGAAAGACTGGCCCCGGACAGAGGACTCTGGTAAGCTGCTAGCAATGGCCTGTGCTCAGCAGGGCTGATTGGCTTAACAAGAATTAGGGACTCCTGAGTCATTGTAGTCTGAGCAATTAGAGGGACAGAGCAAAATTCAGCATGTCACCATTAACCTTCGCCGACTTAGCATCCTAAATGGTTTCTTGATTAGTCAGGCCTTCAAAGGTTATAGGAGGAGGCAGGAAAATGGGTTTGAGGGAATGGCAGAGCAGATTTATTGACAGAAGGGCTGGATTGTGCTCTCCTGTCTAGGTCTTATGGAATGGTAGAGCAACTGGAGAGAGATATGGACATGGCTCAGCCATTATCGAAACCTCCGCAGAGTCTGTGATCTTCAGGTAGCGGAAGTCGGGAGAACACACACCAGTCCTCACTCAGGGGTCAGCACTGGAAAGGTAGAGCATCATCAAGTTACTGGGCACCAGCATCTCAGAGTAACATCCAGGGCCCAACATATTGATGCATTCACGATGCAGGCATATCAGCAGCTATATTTCATTAGGACTTTGAAGAGATCTGGTATGTCACCAAAGACTCATCTGCAATGAATACCATTGAGTATGTGTAAACCATCGAACACCCATTTACACTGATCTACAATGAATATTATTGAGTGTGTAAACCATCGAACACCCACTTACACTGATCTATAATGAATACCACTGGTGTGTGTAAACCATCGAACACCCATTTACACTGCTCTACAATGAATATAATTGAGTGTGTAAACCATCAAACACCCATTTACACTGATCTACAATGAATATCATTGAGTGTGTAAACCACCCAGCACCCATTTACACTGATCTATAATGAATATCATTGTATGAAACACCCATCTATACTGATTTACAATAAATATCGAGTGTGTAAGGCATCGAACACCCATTTACACTGATCTACAATGAATATCATTGCCTTTATTTCCATTATATTCCTGTAACTACCACACACACACACACACACACACACACACACACACACACACACACACACACACACACACACACACACACACACACACACACACACACACACACACACACACACACACACACACACACACACACACACACACACACACACCAGTTAACCTACCAGCCAACACATTTTTGGGATGTAGGAGGGAGCCAGCCTTCCTAAATGCTAAATATAACACAGAGGCCTGATTCGCTTTGCAGCAATGACTGGGGTTTCTGAAATGTCCCATCATATCACTAACACTCCATCCTATCCATATGGAATGGAACAGTGGTTGTGAAAGCAACAGCAGATAGAACAGCAGGCCATTCACAGGTCATTTGGCCCCAGTGTCTTGTGCCAGTGTTTCTGCAGATTTTATGCAACTCTGTTGGGCTGTGTGTTAAGTACTGCATTCGTTTCTGGGTGCCCCATTACAGCAAAGACGTGGAGACTTTGATGTAATGCAGGAGAGGCTTACGGATTGTAACCCCTTGAGACCAATGGGAACGCCAATGGATTTACTGACACTCTTCTTCCAGTGCTCAGTACTGGTGTTGGAGTGTTCATCTCAACCCTGAGGAACATGGAGGGCGAAGGGGAGTGCAACGGAGAGAGGGAGAGTGGGGGAAAGAGGGGAGTGTGATGAGGAGGGGAAAAGGAGAGGGAGAGAGAACAGAGAGAGAAATGGGAAGAAGAGGAGAGAGAAAGAGTAGAGAGAGAGCAGGAAGAAGGAAGGATAGATAGACAGCGTGGTTAAGATAGAGAGAGAGGGACACAGAGGAGAGAAAGGAGGGCGTTTAGATAGCAAGGGAGGGAAGAGTGAAAACGAGTAAGAGACAGAAGGATGAGAGAGATAGCGACAGAGAGAGGGAAGGAAAGAGAGGAAGATAATAACAGAAAGGAGAGAAAGAGGGCTGTGTGTGTGTGGTGGGAGTGATTTTCAGCATTGTTTCCTTCCGTTCAACCAGATCCATTGGGAAATCTGCCCGAAAGATTCCGGGTTATTTCCTCTTTGTAAAGACAGGTTTCATATCATCGCCAGGGATCGATAACTGACGGAGCACTCGCAGAAACGTTTCAGTTTTTTTTAATTGTAAATTCATTACAAACATTGTGAAAATGTCACATAAAGACAAAACCAGATCGCCTGGAGCCGTGAAGATTAAACGCACACAAAATATTCAAGTCGTTTCCAGCGCGAAATAAAATTGGTTTGTTTACCGTTGAAGCTTTCGGCTGCACCCTGGCGAGCCCGATGTTGGTGGGGGTGTTTGAGTACGAGGGCGCTCGGGTGGTTTCCATCGCACCGCTGTGTTCCGCACTGTCAGCGGGTTCCGATGTTGGAGAGAGGTGGTCAACCCAAGCCACCTCCTCCACCAGCCCCCGCCCTCCCACAAGTGTCTCGGAGCTTTACCCCGTCCGAAAACTTGACACGCATCCCAAGAAATATAACCTCCCGATACAATAAATGTCCATAATACCATAACCTATAGGAGCGGAATCGAGCCACTCGGCCGTCGACTCTATTCCATCCTGCCTGATTTATTTTCCCCTCGTAACCCCATTCTTCTGCCTTCACCCCGTAACATTTTACTAATCCAGAACCCGCTTTAAATAAACATTTTACTAATCCAGATCGCGTCAACCTCCGCTTTAAATACACTCAGACACTTGGCTTCGACAGCTGCACGGGGCAACGGATTACACAGATCCAGTACACCCTAGCTAAATAAAGTTTTCCTCATCTCTGCTCTAAATCAGCCTCCCTCTTTCCCGAGGCTGTGTCTTTTGGTCCTAGACTCTTCCACCTAGGAAACATCTTCTCCACATCCACTAGACTTTTAACATTCGATAGATTTCAATGAGATCCCCCCCCCCCCACCCCTATTCTACTAAACCCCAGCGAATACAGGCCCAGAGCCATCAAACGCTCCTCATATGTTAACCCTTTCATTCTTGGAATCATTCCCGTTAACCTTCTCTAGACCCTCTCCAATGCCAGCGCATCTTTTCTTAGGTACAGGTCACAGAATTGCTCAAAGTGACCCAACTGCGGCCTGACAAAAGTTTCGCTGATAGGAGGCTTGGGCCAATTGGAATAAGCATTTCCTACGTTAGGAGCCTCGAACTCCAGGCTTTCTGTTGCCACGCCAACAAGGTGATTGGCTGCTGCCCCCAACTGACCGACAGATGGACCCATTGCCTCCATCTTCCAGCCTGTGCCCTCGCTGCCCACGCAACCCGAGGTTAATAGATGTCAGGCTTCGTCCTCCGAGTCCCGCTGTAGCCCCGTCCGCCCAGCATCTCTCCGGCTGCCGTTCCTTTCCAGCTCTTAACGGCAGAATTCCAGCTTGATCCCCGGGTGGGGCCTGCAGAGGGATTCCCTTACAAAAAGCAGCCTGCATGAGCGAGTGGGAGACCCTCCATTCTTTAAGGAGTCAAAAATTTGTCGTCATTGAACGCTCGATCTAACTACATCGTCGTGGCCCTTGCACCGTACTGTCTGCTTGAGTAGCATTTTCTCTAAAGATTAAAGATTAGCTATATTTGTGAGCTGTATACTGAAACTGCGTCAAAGACCAAATGTTTCACAGTCCGAGGATGTGCGAGGGAGCAGTCCGCAAGCTTCGACGCGCTTCCTGCGCCAACATAGCGGGGCCACAGTCTAACCTGTACGCTTTAGGAATGTGGGAAGAAACCGAAGCGCCCGGTCACGGGGAGAACTCCCTGCAGGCATTGACCCCGATCGCTGGCACTGTAAAACGATGCACTAACCGCTATGCTAAAATAACTGTAACACTTCTCTTCTGCAACGCGCACGCACGAAATGCTGGAGCAACTCAACAGGCCGGGCAGCATCTATCGAAAAGATGACGGCGTTTACGGCCGAGACCCCTCATCAGAACACTTGTTCGTGTCCTGTTTGACTCTCGTTTGTGATTCGGGTTTATTCTGCATTTTCTTACTATTTTTCCCTTGTACAACCTCAATGCACTGATACAGTACAATTAAATGAAATGACATGCAAAACAACCTTTTTTCACTGCACTTTGATACAGGGAGTGGCATGGTAGTGTAGTGGTTAGCACAATGCTTTACAGTACAGGCGACAAGGATTCAAATCCTGCCACTGCCTGTAAGGAGTTTGTACCTTCTCCTCCCGACCGTGTGGGTTTCCTCCTGGTGCTCCGGTTTCCTCCCACATTCCAAGACCTATCAGAATTATAAACTGTCCCATGAGTAGGCTAGGATTAAATTAGGGGATCAATGGACAGTGTGGCAATTTATCAAATTAACCTGTCCGGTGCTGGACAAGTGAGAGGTGAACTAGTCTAATATTGGAAGGTTTACCACCTCCCCTGATTGAATGTCTGGAATTAGGGGGTCACAGTCTCAAAGTAAACAGTTGGCTGTTCTGGACAGAGGTGAGGGGTCAGTCTTTACTCAGCCTTTGGATTTCTCCACCCCAGACGACTACAGGGTCTCCATCATGAAAGAATAACAATAAGCAATAACATAAACCAATTACCGATGACCACCTCATTCAGTTGGCAATGATGCCATTATACTTTTACACCCTACAGATAGTCACTTCAAGCTCTATCAAGTAGGATGGAACAGTACCGTACTGGCTGCACCAGTAATCGCAGTCAAGTCCTGCCTCTGTTTGTGAGGAGCTTGCACATCCCCCATGACCACATGGCTTTCATCTGGGTGCTCTGGTTTCCACAAACATTCCAAAGGTTGGCTTTAGTGAATTGTGCGCATGTTCTGTTGGCACCAGAAGTACGGTACCACTTGACCCCTGGACTTGTTAATCATGTTTATCATGTGCTTGACCTTCAGGCTTTGAATTTTAGACTTGCTCAGACCTTCAACCCTTGTGACCCAGGCCCTCGTGAATCCTTCTTGCTTGACCCCTTTGACCACTTCTACTGCTATTCTCCGATAGCCTGGACTTGACTAATTAAGAAACACAAGAGATTCTGATCACAGATGCTGGAAATCTTGAGCACCAAACACAAAATGCTGCAGGAACTCAGCAGGTCAGGTAGCATATATAGAAGGAAAAATGCAGTGGATGCTTTGGGCAGAGACCCTACGTCAGCAGCGGGCTCTGCAGATGCTGGAAAGCTGGAGCAACACACACAAAATGCTGCAGGAACTCAGCAGGTCAGGCAGGGGAATGAACAGTTGACATTTTGGGCTGAGACCTTTCTCAACCAAACCCCTCTCCTGCCCTCTTCCTACATAACCAGGCTCCTGTATCTTGCCAGACTGTTGCAAGCAGTTGAAAAATCAGATAGGATATACGTAGATCTTAAAAACAAAAGGCACAACAGAGAGCGAAGATGGGGAAAAGTAACCTGCCCCAACCCTTCCCCGGACCCCTTGATCAGATTTTGATGACTCCAAAGAAGGTCTTGCCATCCAGGTAGTCGACCAAGGTGGGGTTGCTGACGTTAACATAGAGGTGGTGGTCTTGTTCCAGCTCCACCATTGCGCCATGGCTGAGCGTTGTGTACCAGATGCCTCGACCCTGGCTTCTTCCACACACGGTCTCGGTCCCGGTGAGCAGCAGAAGGGGCTGGGGATAGGAGTCATGCCGCCGGTACACCTGGTGGGAGAGGGTGAGGGGCTTTTCCTGGCACTCGCTGCCCCGGAAGCCCACCTGACAGTAGACGTAGTAGAGGCCCCGCTTGGGCACGATCAGCGAGTGGCCATGGTACTTTACCAGGTTGGTGGTGAAGGCCGACCCTCTCACTGACTCCCACATCAGGGTGCTGTGCACCTCACCCTCTGCTGAGTCCTGGTATATCCCTGCATGTCAGACAGAGGGAAGGGACATGGTTTAGTGGGATGTGAGCCCTGGTGCTCCATCACATCAATGACCTGGCCCTCACTCACTTCCTGTCTGATATGACCGTAAGATATAGGAGCAGAATTAAGTCATTTGGCCCATCAAATCTGTTCTACCACTTCATCATGGCTGATCTGCCATTTCATCATGGCTGATTCAATTTTCTTCTCAGCCCCAATCTCCTATCTTCTCCATGTATCACTTCATGCCCTGACCTATATCCTTTCAATCTACAACCATCTCCATTGATGCTCAATAACTTCCTACTGCTCCTCACCTCCCATTGAACTTCACAAACTTCCCATTGGCACTCTGTCACTTCCTGTTGGCCTTTCCCATCTTCACCTTCTCATCGGCCCTCAACAACTTCCTATTGATATCCATCAAACACTTGTTGGCCCTTCAGATATTCCACTGGCCCACTCCACTTCCTGTTGGCACCCTCCAATTTCCCATTACTCCTCACCAACTTCCTATTGATCATCACCCAAAGTCTATTCTGATATCCCATTGGCCCTCATCAACTTTTAATTGGTCCTCACCAAGTTCTTGTTGGCCTTCATTCAATTCCTGTCAACCCTTGCTATCTCTCCATTGGCTCTCACCAAGTCTCTGATAGTGCCCACCACTCCCTGTCAGCATACTCTTAACCTCACAATTCATCCCATTATGGCCTTACAAATATATAATCCGCCTGCACTGTACTTTCTCTGAAAACGTAACAACTTACTCTGCAACAATTTACTGTTTGCTTTGTACTACCTCAAAGCAGTGTGGTGATAAAATGATCTGAAGTATTTGCATGCAAAATTTTCCCACTACCCTTCAGTACTGTTGACAATATAAACCAATTTACCAATTTAATCTGCCTAGTGATAATTCGCCCTAATCCACTTTTTGCTGTGCACAACTTAGTTGCCACTGCTTCAAGATCAGGAAATATCAATAAATTAGAGAGGGTGCAGAGACGATTTACTAGGATGTTACCTGGGTTTCAGCACTTAAGTTACAGAGAAAGGTTGAACAAGTTAGGTCTCTATTCATTGGAGCGTAGAAGGTTGAGGGGGGATTTGATCGAGGTATTTAAAATGTTGAGAGGGATAGATAGAGTTGACGTGAATAGGCTGTTTCCATTGAGAGTAGGG
This sequence comes from Hemitrygon akajei, assembly GCF_048418815.1. Classification (NCBI taxonomy): domain Eukaryota; kingdom Metazoa; phylum Chordata; class Chondrichthyes; order Myliobatiformes; family Dasyatidae; genus Hemitrygon; species Hemitrygon akajei. The sequence continues at coordinate 195,014,235 of NC_133125.1, read as the reverse complement.
GAGATTCAAATGAGAGGACATGATTTGAGAGTTAGGGGGCAAAAGTTTAAGGGAAACACGAGGGGGTATTTCTTTACTCAGAGAGTGATAGCTGTGTGGAATGAGCTTCCTGTAGAAGTAGTAGAGGCCAGTTCAGTTGTGTCATTTAAGGTAAAATTGGATAGGTATATGGACAGGAAAGGAGTGGAGGGTTATGGGCTGAGTGCGGGTAGGTGGGACTAGGTGAGATTAAGAGTTCGGCACGGACTAGGAGGGCCGGAATGGCCTGTTTCCGTGCTGTGATTGTTATATGTTATATGGTTATAAAGTTGTGGACCTTGTCCCACTGACTTTGGGCTCAGTGGGGGAGAGGGTGGCATTAGGCAGTGAAGGGGTGCTATTCAAGGGCAAGGGCAGCAGGGATTGAGTCCTTGCCAGCTCAGCCGACTGTCCCTGCAGTTTCTGCCAGTTTCAGTGGGGGTGGGGAGGGTTGGGAGACAGCACCTACTTCTTGAGGCACAGCCTCTGCCACGACATGTCTCCTGCCCCCTGCAACCCAGAAAGAGAAAGACCTCTGCCTGCACTCTCCAGCCCCTCAACAGCACGCCTTCCCACTGCCTGGCATACTTACCAATAAGATGGGCAGCTGGCTTGCCAGTGTTGACGATACTCAGCGGCTCCCCTTCAGCGCTGACCGTCCCTGCAAGAGAAAGGAAACCTTTGAATGAGGGATGAACTGTGTCAGTCTGTGCCCAGTTGTCCTTGTGGAAGAGCAGGTACTCTCTATGGGGTAAGAGGGTCTTCCAAGAACAGTGGGCCCCTCAGGGGATTGAATGTAGTTGTAGATAGTAATCATTGTATTTTAACTATGGTTGCATCATGGGCTGGTGTGGGAACACCAACACCCTTGAATGGAAAAGCCTATAAAAGTAGTGGTCACAGAACTGTTCTCGAAACCTCTGGACTCACTTTCAATGCCTCTACAAACTCATGTTCCTGTTATTTAAGTACTCAAGGGCAGCACAGTGGCGTAGTGGTTAGCACAATGCTTTACAGTACCAGCGACCCGGGTTCAATTCCTGCCATTGTCTGTAAGGTGTTTGCACCTTCTCCCTGTTTACTCTGGGTATGGTTTTCTCCCAGAGTCCAAAGACCTACTGGTTAGTAGGTTAAATGGTCATTGTAAATTGTACTGTGATTCACGTGCGATTCTGCTGGGTGGTGAGGCTCAAAGTGCCAGAAGGGCCTATTCAATGCTGAGTCTCAATAAATAAATAAAGAGGATAAAACCCCAAACTAATAATAAATAAATGAATAGGTAACAGGTAGATATTTATTTATTTATTGTTTATTTATTACTATTATTTTGGGTTTTAATCTATTTTTGTACTTGCACCCTTTGCTATCTTTTGCACACTGGTTGTTTATCCATCTTCGCTGTCTGCAGTCTTTCATTGATTGGATTGTGTTTTTGTGTATTCACTGTGAATGCTGCAAGAAAATCGATCTCACTGTGTCTCTGTGGTACAATATATGTAATTTGATAATACATTTACTTTGAACTTTAATATGAAACTGTAAATAGTTTAGTATTTTATTAGAGAGTAAAGCAAACAAGGGACGGACAAGTTGAGCGTCTGGTCAGGGCTGGACGGTTACCATGGGAAACAGAGTTGGCCACTGTCAGTATTTAAGGAATTATTCGCTTTGGACTGATGCAGGGCAGAGTGCTTCCTCTCAGGGAAGGTGTGAGTTCAACCTGTTACACACACTGAGCAACAGAAAATCCACAGGAGGAACTCAGTGTGCCGAGCAGCATCGGTGATAGGAAAGGGACTGTCGACATTTTGGGTCGAAACCCCATGTCAGGACTGAGAGTGGAGAGGAAGGGTGTCCACTGTACAGAGGAGCAGGGAAGTGAGCCTTGAATGAGGAGGGGTGGAAGATATCCCGCAATTACCTCAGACTCCTTCCTCACCGCCCTCACCCTCAGTCCTGAAATAGTTTCAACTTGAAACGCCGATTGTTCCTTATTCGTGCAATTCCTTTCATTCTTACATTTGTAGACAAATGTAAGTAGTATTCTATTATTTTATTGCATTTTAAAACCAATTCAAAGTTCAAAGTTCAGGGTAAATTTATAATATCAAATTAGATATATACAATTCTGAGATTCATTTTGTGAGCATACTCAATAAATCCAATAACCATAATAAAATCAATGAAAGACTGCACAAACTGAGCAAATACAAATGGAAAAATGAAATAATACATAAGTAAATAAATAAGCAATAATTATCATGAACATGAGATGAAGAGCCCTTGAAAGTGAGCCCAGCTCTGTGGAAACAGTTTAGTGTTGGGGAGGGCTTTACACGTGAAGGACTGGCCGTATCCACTATTTTTTGTAGGGTTTTCTGTACAGGACCATACCAGGCTGTGATGCAACCAGTCAATATACTCTCCACCACACATTTACTGAAATTTGTCAAAGTTTTAGATGCCATGCTGAATCTTGTCAGGAAGTACGGGCGCTGCTGTGCTTTCTTCATAATTACTCTTATGAGCTGGGCAGGGAAAAGCCCTGTGAAATGGTAACAATGAGGAATTTAAAGTTGCTGATCTTCTCCACCTCTGATTCTCCGATGAGGACTGGCTCATGGACGTCTGATTTCCTCCTCCTGAAGTGAGTAATCAGTTCCTTTTGGTCTGGCTGACTTTGAGAGGCCGTTGTCATGGCACCACTCAGTCTCCCTCCCACATGCTGATTTGTCACCACCTTGGTCAATGACAGGACCACTGGGGTGGTTCATTACTACAACATCTGAGGGTCTTCCTCCCCCAACCTGACCCTCCCTCTCCAATAGCAGAAGAACCCTATACTGTGGTCCTTCTCCAACAAAGCCCTTGCGGTGGCTTCACTGTGTCCCTCGGGAATGTGCCAGTCAGCAGCGTTCGTCTATGGACCTCTTGCTGTACAGGAAGACCGACAAGTTTCAGGCAGATGCTGTTCAACCCACTGAATCACTACAGCAGATTGGGTGTGGCTTCCGATTCCTGTATCTCATTTTCACAGGAAGACATGAGGAGCCACTGAAAGTGTAAGAGAGAGGGAGGCAGAAGAAGCAAACCGTAAGGGAGAAAGAGATAATAGAGAGAGGCAGAGAGAGATTTATATATTTGTAACAGTTGTAGGGATGGGAGAAATAAAAATGTTATGTATATCGGTGAACCATTTAAGATGGATGGAGGAAAGTTTCGGGGATGTCAGAGGTAAGCTTTATACAGAGAGTGGTGAGTATCTGGAATACAGTGCTGGGTGTGGTGGTAGAAACAGATACGTCAGGGACACTTCATAGACTCTCTGATAAGCTCATGGATGTAAGAAGAATGGAGATGTCTAGGTTGTGTAGGAGGGAAGAGTTAGACTAATTGCGGAGTAGGGGAGTAGGCATGACATCATGAGCTAAAGGGCCCATACGGTGCTGTTGTGTTCCATGTTTTCAGACAGAGAAGATAGACGGACAGATAGACAAAGACAGAGATATGGGGAGACACAGAGACAGAGATATGTGATGGTGATATAGATGTCAGATATAGACAGAGATAAGAGGGAAGGTGAGAGGAGGAATAGAGTAGTGGTTTGGTGACTCAACGTTCTTTCTCTCTCTTTCCCCTCTGCCATCATTATCACTTCCAATCTGTCTCTCTCCCCTGCCTCCCCTCTTCCTTTCAGTTACTAACCTCAGACTGGTTGTCCTTGTGTGAAGCACGGTGTATGCTGCTGCTCTCTGTATTTGAGGAAGTGTGTAGACGTGCTGGCTAAACCAGACTGATTCCTGGAATGGGCGGGCTGTGTTACGAGAAAGGTTGGGCTGACCTGCACTTCCTTGCTAAGGCTTGGGGAGCGAGAGGGATGACTGAGGGATCTGAGTGGATTTTAACAGATGGATATGGGGAGGATGTGTCCTCCTGTGGAAGAATCCAGAAAGAGGAGTCACTTTTTAAAAATGAGTCTCACTTAAGAAGAAAGTGAGGGGATTTTTGCTCTCTGTTTGTCATTTAACTCTCTTCCTTAGTGGGCAATGAAACCACAATAATATTTGTAAGGCAAAGAAGTAAATAAGAGGATTTTGAGGAGATTCGGTATGTCATCAAAGACTCTGGCAAATTTCTACAGGTGTACCACTGGGAGTATTCTAACTGTGTGGAATGGAGGGGCCGTTGCATAGATCAGAAAGAGCTGCAGAAAATTTTCAACTCCATAGTGTGCCCTCACCCCCCAGCAACAAAGACACCTTCAAAAGATGATGCCTCTAAAAGGCAGCATCCATCAGTAAGGACCCACTCCCATCACCCAGGACATGACCTCTTCTCATTGCTACAATCAGGAAAGAGGTACAGGAGCCTGAAGACACACATTCAATGTTTCGGGAACAGCTTCTTCTGCCATCAGATCTCTGAATGGGCAATGAACCGATGTACAATAGTTCACTATTTTTCTGTTCTATTTTTGCGATACTTAATTTAGTTTATCCACACTATATGTACCGTATATATAGAAACTTAGAAATCTACATTACAGGCCCTTCAGCCCACAATGTTGTGCCGACCATATAACCTGCTCTAGAAACTGCCTAGAATTTCCCTACCGCATATTCTTCTAAGCTCCATGCAACCATCTAAGAGACTCTTAAAAGACCCTAATTTATCTGCCTCTACACACAAGGACAACTAGCCTGAGAATGGTACTAAAAGGGAAAGGGGAAGTAGGAGAAAGAGAGAGAGAGAGAGATTGAAAGTGATAATGATGGCAGAGGGGAAAGAGAGAAACTGCTGAATCACCAAACCACTACTTGGCATAATTACAAGTTGATTGGAGGAAAGTGTAGGAGGATATCAAAGGTACATTCTTTACACAGAGAGTGGTGGGTGCGTGGAATATCCTGCCAGGGATCATGGTCGAGGCAGATACATTATGGGAATTTTAGGAACTCTTAGATAGGCACATGGATGATAGAAAAATGAAGGGCTATGTTGGAGGAAAGGGTTAGATTGATTTTAGAGTTGGTTGAAGTCGGCACAAAATCGTGGGCCAAAGGACCTGTATTAAGACCATACGTCTGTATAACACAGGAGCAGAGTTAGGCCATTTGGTCCATCGAGTCTGCTCCAGTTTTCCATCAAGGCTGATCTATTGTCCTTCTCAACTCCATTCTCCTGTCTTCTCCCCATAACCTTTGTCCCCACACTAATCAAGAACCTATCAACTTTTGCTTTAAATATACCAAGTGACTTGGTCTCCACAAGCATTTGTAGCAATGAATTACACACACACACACACACACACACACACACACACACACACACACACACACACACACACACACACACACACACACACACGCACATACACACACACACACCCACACACATTCACACACACACACACACACACACATGCACACACACACACACCCACACACATTCACACACACACACGCACACACACACCCACACACATTCACACACACACACACACACACATGCACATATATGTGCTCACACACAGAAACATATACACACATGCACACTTCTTCAGTTGTCCATCGGAATCTGATGACGACGTCCACTCTTAGGACCTACCTAGCAAAACAACTTCCCTGAAACTCCCCAAAAAAAATCACAGCTTTTTAAAACTGTTAGCTTACGGGACTTAGCCAAGTGAAAAACTTTGACTCATTGAGGTTACATTAAAATGTAGAACAGTATATCAGAGTACAGGCTCTTTGGCCCATGATGTTGTGCTAATCTTTTAACCTACTCTGAGATCAGTCTATTCTTACTCTTCCTTCCCACAGAGCCCTCCATTATTTTCTTCATCCTCCTGTCTATGAATCTCTTAAACTAATCTGCCTCCCTGATGTATTCACCTCTACCATTACCCTTGGCAATGCATTCCACACACCCACCTCTCTCTATGTAACATACCTACCTCTGATATCCCCTCTATACTTTCCTCCAATCACTTTACAATGATACTCCCTCTTACTACCTGCTCTGGTGCAGAAGTCTTTGGTTGTCCACTCTAATCTATGTCCATTATCAGATTATACATCTGTATCAAGTCTCCTCAGAATAAGGTTTAGCATCACTGGCTGTTTTGTGGCAGCAGTACAAAGCAATGCATAATAATTTAAAAGCTATAAATGATAATAGGGTTGTAGATGGTACTTTGATAATAACCTTACTTTGAACTTCAGTTTGAACGTTAAGACATGCTCCCTGATCCAGGCAGAAACTTGGTAAATAATCCTCTGTGCCCTCTTTAAAGCCTCCACATCCCAAGGACATGTGGGTTGGTGGGATTAATTAGTCACTGTATTTTGTGTGGGTGGGTGGGTGTTGAAGTTGCCAGGAGTGGGAACAGGATTAGGTGGGCTGAGGGGCGGTTGACGGTCAGCAGTGACTCAGTGAGCCACAGGGTCAGTTCCTGTGCTGGGTGGCTTGAGACAGAGTGCAGTCTGTCTGGGTAACACCAGCCCATGAGTTATCCCCTGAAGCCCTGGAGCAAAGTTGTTGAAACTTACACAAGCAGAGGTTGGGGAGAAAACTCAACATTAGGGCAAGTTATAAAACCCACTTCTATCTGGACCCCACCCTTCCCTCTCTCCCAATCCCACCCATCAAACAGTGAGGGTCTTTGGGGTATGATGGAGACTCATTTGGGTGGGAGCACTGGTTTGGAGAAGGACTGTGAGGGGCTTGGCATACAATGGAGACTCATTCGGGTGGGTGAGTTGGTTTGGAGAGGACAGTGAGGGGCTTGGCATACAATGGAGACTCATTCGGGTGGGTGAGTTGGTTTGGAGAGGACTGTGAGGGGCTTGGCATACAATGGAGATTCATTCGGGTGGGTGAGTTGGTTTGGAGAGGACAGTGAGGGGCTTGGCATACAATGGAGACTCATTCAGGTGGGTGAGTTGGTTTGGAGAGGACAGTGAGGGGCTTGGCATACAATGGAGACTCATTCAGGTGGGTGAGTTGGTTTGGAGAGGACAGTGAGGGGCTTGGCATACAATGGAGACTCATTCGGGTGGGTGAGTTGGTTTGGAGAGGACTGTGAGGGGCTTGGCATACAATGGAGACTCATTTGGGTGGGAGCACTGGTTTGGAGAAGGACTGTGAGGGGCTTGGCATACAATGGAGACTCATTCGGGTGGGTGAGTTGGTTTGGAGAGGACAGTGAGGGGCTTGGCATACAATGGAGACTCATTCGGGTGGGTGAGTTGGTTTGGAGAGGACTGTGAGGGGCTTGGCATACAATGGAGACTCATTCGGGTGGGTGAGTTGGTTTGGAGAGGACAGTGAGGGGCTTGGCATACAATGGAGACTCATTCGGGTGGGTGAGTTGGTTTGGAGAGGACTGTGAGGGGCTTGGCATACAATGGAGACTCATTCGGGTGGGTGAGTTGGTTTGGAGAGGACAGTGAGGGGCTTGGCATACAATGGAGACTCATTCGGGTGGGTGAGTTGGTTTGGAGAGGACTGTGAGGGGCTTGGCATACAATGGAGACTCATTCGGGTGGGTGAGTTGGTTTGGAGAGGACAGTGAGGGGCTTGGCATACAATGGAGACTCATTCGGGTGGGTGAGTTGGTTTGGAGAGGACAGTGAGGGGCTTGGCATACAATGGAGACTCATTCGGGTGGGTGAGTTGGTTTGGAGAGGACTGTGAGGGGCTTGGCATACAATGGAGACTCATTTGGGTGGGTGAGTTGGTTTGGAGAGGACAGTGAGGGGCTTGGCATACAATGGAGACTCATTCGGGTGGGTGAGTTGGTTTGGAGAGGACTGTGAGGGGCTTGGCATACAATGGAGACTCATTCGGGTGGGTGAGTTGGTTTGGAGAGGACAGTGAGGGGCTTGGCATACAATGGAGACTCATTCGGGTGGGTGAGTTGGTTTGGAGAGGACTGTGAGGGGCTTGGCATACAATGGAGACTCATTCGGGTGGGTGAGTTGGTTTGGAGAGGACAGTGAGGGGCTTGGCATACAATGGAGACTCATTCGGGTGGGTGAGTTGGTTTGGAGAGGACAGTGAGGGGCTTGGCATACAATGGAGACTCATTCGGGTGGGTGAGTTGGTTTGGAGAGGACAGTGAGGGGCTTGGCATACAATGGAGACTCATTCGGGTGGGTGAGTTGGTTTGGAGAGGACAGTGAGGGGCTTGGCATACAATGGAGACTCATTCGGGTGGGTGAGTTGGTTTGGAGAGGACAGTGAGGGGCTTGGCATACAATGGAGACTCATTCGGGTGGGTGAGTTGGTTTGGAGAGGACAGTGAGGGGCTTGGCATACAATGGAGACTCATTCGGGTGGGTGAGTTGGTTTGGAGAGGACTGTGAGGGGCTTGGCATACAATGGAGACTCATTCAGGTGGGTGAGTTGGTTTGGAGAGGACAGTGAGGGGCTTGGCATACAATGGAGACTCATTTGGGTGGGTGAGTTGGTTTGGAGAGGACAGTGAGGGGCTTGGCATACAATGGAGACTCATTTGGGTGGGTGAGTTGGTTTGGAGAGGACAGTGAGGGGCTTGGCATACAATGGAGACTCATTTGGGTGGGTGAGTTGGTTTGGAGAGGACAATGAGGGATTTTGCAGTATGATAGAGACTCACTCAGGTGGGAGAGTTGATTCGAAGGACAATGAGGGACTTTAGGGTACGATGGAGACTCATTTGGGTGGGTGAGTTGGTTTGAAGGACTGTGAGGTACTTGGGGTATGATGGAGACTCATTTGGGTGGGTGAGTTGGTTTGGAGAGGACAGTGAGGGGCTTGGCATACAATGGAGACTCATTCAGGTGGGTGAGTTGGTTTGGAGAGGACAGTGAGGGGCTTGGCATACAATGGAGACTCATTTGGGTGGGTGAGTTGGTTTGGAGAGGACAGTGAGGGGCTTGGCATACAATGGAGACTCATTTGGGTGGGTGAGTTGGTTTGGAGAGGACAGTGAGGGGCTTGGCATACAATGGAGACTCATTTGGGTGGGTGAGTTGGTTTGGAGAGGACAATGAGGGATTTTGCAGTATGATAGAGACTCACTCAGGTGGGAGAGTTGATTCGAAGGACAATGAGGGACTTTAGGGTACGATGGAGACTCATTTCTGTGGGTGAGCTAGTTTGGAGAGGACAATGAGGTACTTTGGGGTATGATGAAGACTCATTCAGGTGGGTGAGTTGGTTTGAAGGACAATGGAAGACTGGGTTATGATGGAGACTCATTTGGGTGGGTGAGTTGGTTTGAAGGGCAGTGAGGTACTTTGGGGTACGATGGAGACTCATTTGGGTGGGTGAGTTGGTTTGAAGGACTGTGAGGTACTTGGGGTATGATGGAGACTCATTTGGGTGGGTGAGTTGGTTTGGAGAGGACAGTGAGGGGCTTGGCATACAATGGAGACTCATTCGGGTGGGTGAGTTGGTTTGGAGAGGACTGTGAGGGGCTTGGCATACAATGGAGACTCATTTGGGTGGGAGCACTGGTTTGGAGAAGGACTGTGAGGGGCTTGGCATACAATGGAGACTCATTCGGGTGGGTGAGTTGGTTTGGAGAGGACAGTGAGGGGCTTGGCATACAATGGAGACTCATTCGGGTGGGTGAGTTGGTTTGAAGGGCAGTGAGGTACTTTGGGGTACGATGGAGACTCATTTGGGTGGGTGAGTTGGTTTGAAGGACTGTGAGGTACTTGGGGTATGATGGAGACTCATTTGGGTGGGTGAGTTGGTTTGAAGGGCAGTGAGGTACTTTGGGGTACGATGGAGACTCATTTGGGTGGGTGAGTTGGTTTGAAGGAGGTGATTCACATGAAACCACCCCCTCCAGTGTCCTCCAGCCAATTTCTGGGAAATGCCCCACCCTCCAGTGGGGGTCCACATTGGAGGAGGCAGCACCTACCTGATGGTTCGGCCCACTTGGAGGAGTTATCAGGTCCCTGTGGAGGAAAAACAAGGCAGAATTAAGAGCTTGTTTGTATCTGTGCCACAGTGGGGAACATGGTGGACAATAGTTGCAACCCGATTCGGATTCAGTTATTCATTGATCTCATGCACATCGTTTGTGTTGACAATGAACACGACTTCAGGATGGCACTCAGCACAATATCATGGGCTGAAGAGACTGTACTGTTTGATGGACTATGTGCTGGCGAAAGGCTGCGAGGTGTCACCACGCGTTCCACTGGCCATTGCAGCATGCCTACCCTGTTCAGCAGAAGAACATGAACAACAAAAGCATCCCCCTTTCCACACACACACACACACACACACACACACACACACACACACACACACACACACACACAGACACACACACAGACACACAGACACACACACACACACACACACACACACACACACACACACACACACACACACACACATAAACACACACTCACACACACACACACAGACACACACACAGACAGACACACACACACACACATAAACACACACTCACACACACACACACACACACACACACACACACACACATAAACACACACTCACACACACACACACACACACACACACACACACACACATAAACACACACTCACACACACACACACACAGACACACACACAGACAGACACACACACACATACACACACTCACACACACACACACACAGACACACACACACACACACACACTCACACATACACACACACACACACTCACTCACACACACACACTCACTCACACACACTCACCAAGTCATACAGCTCAGAAACAGGCCCTTCAGCCCACCCAGTGTATACTGACCAAGGTTCCCATATCACTCGAAACCTTTCCCACCCACGTGCCTGTAAGTGTCTTTAGAATTTTGCGAATGTACCTGCCTCAACCACTTCGTCTGGAAGCTCAGTGGATACAGTGACCATCCTATGGATCCTATTAAGTTCCTCCACACACGTTAAACCCATGCCCTCTAATTCTTAATTGCCCAATCTTGGAAAAAAGACTGTGCACATTCATCTTATATATGCCCCTCATGATACGCCTCTGGAGCATAGAAGCTTGAGAGGCATATGAGGGGCCTAGATAGGGTAAATGCCAGCAGGTTTTTTGTACTGAGGCTGGTTGAGACTAGAACTGGAAGTTACAGGTTAAGAATGAAAGGTGAGGAGAAACTGAGGGCGAATTTCTTCACTCAGTGGGTAGTGAGAGTCTGGAACGAGCTGCCAGTAGAAGTGGTGAATGCAGGTTTGATTGCAACAGTTGAGAAGTTTGTACATGCATGGGGGTGATGGAAAGGGTATTGTCTATTGTCTATTGGTATGCAGGGTTATGGTTCAGGTGAATGCTGATGGGACTAGGCAGAATACTAGATGGGCTGAAGGGCCTGTTCTATGCTGTAGTATACTTTACATCTCTATAAGGTCAGCTGTCAGTCTCCTACAATTAATTGTTTTTAAGAAGCCTACAACTCTGCCCTCAAGACCTGACAACATTGACGTAAATCACTTGCCAACTTAATGGTGCCTTTCCTGTAGCTGGGCGACCACAACTGAACACAAACTTCAAAATGCAACCTCAACCCACCCTTAGCACTGGAACCCCTACAGAGAAGCGCTGCTACACTCCTGACTGACACTCGGGCTGGTCCTCCAGACTATTAGACAGGTCCTCTAGATTGTTCATCAGACCAGTCCTGCAGGCAGCTAATCACTGGTCCTTGCTACTGGCAAGCCTTTCCCTCCCACCCTCCCTCTCCCCCAGTCAACACTGACTCATTCTTCTTCTCTTCTTTCTCTGCACCCTTTCACAACCATCTCTCCAGCTTCAAACCCTGTCTCCTCCCCTCCAGTGAAAGGCTGTTTACTGCCTCTCCCTCGCCGATGCTACATGCCCTGCTGAGCATTTGTAGCATTCTCTGGCTTTCTGCCTTAATCAGTTCCTGAAGACTGACGCAGGCCACGAGGTGTTTAAGTATTAACCATAGCTGCATTAACTGACTGAGCGATACGTGGGACTGAAAGACTGAGGCACAACTGATTTGCAGAGCAGATTTACAAGGATGCTGCCTGGATTGGGGAGCATGCCTTATGAGAATAGGTTGAGTGAACTCGGCTTTTACTCCTTGGAGAGACGGCGGATGAGAGGTGACCTGATAGAGGTGTATCAGATGATGAGGGGTATTGACCGTGTGGATAGCCAGAGGGTTTTTCCCAGGGCTGAAATGGCTAACATGAGGGGACATAGTTTTAAGGTGCTTGTAAGTAGAGAGAGCATTCTAACTGCTTTTACCACGGCGCGGTATGGAGGGGCCACTGCATAGATTTGGAAACAGCTGCAGAGAGTTGTAACCTCACACGGTAACATCACGGACACTAGCCTCCCCAGCATCCCGAACACATTCAAAAGGCAGGCGCCCTTAACTAAGGATGCCCATCACCCAGGTCGTGGCCTCTTCGCATTACTACCATCAAGGAAGAAGTACTGGAGCTTGAAGGAACACACTCAATATTTCAGGAACAGCGTCTTCCCCCGCCATCTGATTTCTGAATGGACAATGAATCCATGGAGACTTCCTCAGCATTTCCCCTCTCTTTTTGCGCTGCACTTACATTGCAGTGTACTGCTGCCACAAAATAACAAATTTCACAACATTTGCCGCTGATATTAAACCTGATTCTGACGAAAATGACGTATTTCGTTGTAGGTTTCGAGCTTTCAATGAACACGTGACAAATACAGCTAATCTCTCTTTCTCTGCCTTGGGATGCGGCAGGAAAGCGGGGCACCTGTGAGAATTAGGCTATTTGTCCGCCGAGTCCCTTCTGACATCATTATCTTCCCAAACCCATCTGCCTTCGCCCCGTAAGCTTTGACGCCGTTCCTAATCAAAGAAACTATGCCCAATGACTTGGCCTCTTCAGCCATCTATGGCAATGAATTCCACCGATCTGGCTATAGAAAATTTCTGTTCTAGAGGGATATCCTTTTACTGTGAGGCTGTGTTCTCTGGCGAGGACTCTGAGCCACGCTTCTTGCTTTACCTGAGCATTGGTCCATAGGTGGCAGTGCGAGATTGTGAGCCGTTCGTAATTCTTCGAAACCATTTTTTAGTGTGTTCACTTCATCGCGCTTCTGAATAAAGAATTGCGCGCTCTCCCCTGAACTGTGCCCCGTTACACATCGACAATTATCCCAGAGTAACCTTGGCCTCACCAATTCTGGACAAGAGTCTCGGATTGGAAACGCGGCCTCTGCTTCTCCCTTCACAGAAGTCGCCTTATTTGGTGAAGGTAAACCCTGGAGAGCCTGCCCTTTCTCGGTCCCGCTGACACGCACAGGACTGATTCTGGGAACCTCTGTGCAGGATACGATACCGAACTTCCCTTTGGGATTATCCCACCCGAGCAGGAACAGGATATCAGATAGTCCAGGAAACGGACATCGGATATTACTGATGGGGAAATTCCTCTTTCCTCCCCCCACCCCTCAGCAAACACCCCCCCCCCCCCACCCCACCCGCTGAAGCTCTCTTGGTATGGGAGTATCATTGAATAGCCCCAGGGCATGTCAAGAAAGTCATGCTTTGAGGCACGGCCATTCTTTCAATGTGGGAGACACAGCGGCTGGTAGTCACACAGCAAGATCCCACTAGCACGCAGGGGTGGGGGCGTTGCGGCCAGGGAGCTCCGAGATTGCAGCTGACTGTGGCGCAGCGCTGCGGACCCATCCTAATGAGAGAGGGTCCCCGCTGAGAGGGGTGCGCTGGCCGTGAACCGAGCAAGGACGTTTGTCATTTCAGCTACAGACCCATGGCAGTAATTGTGTTCACCACCCACGCTGTGGTGGCATGGTAGCGAAGTGGTTAGCTTAACACTTCAAAGGGGGTCATCTCCATCGGCTGTCCATCACGCTTTCCCCATGACTGTGCGGGTCTACTCCTGGTGCTCCGGTTTCCTCCCACATTCCAAAGACGTACAGGTTAGGGCTAGTGTGTTGTGGGCGGCAGAAACATTGTGACCCTTGTGGCTGACCCAGCGTATCCTCGGACTGTCATACCGGCAATGATATTTTGCTCTGGTTTTTTTTTGATGGTTCGATGTACAAGTGACAGATGAGACTAAACTGTAAAACAAGCCTGATCTGCCCCCGACTCAGTTCTCCTCTGTTCCACTTCTCCATCACCATCCACATCTCTGATATTACAAGGGTTCCCAATCTGGGGGACGCCTTGGTAATGGCAGTGGCCCAAGGCAAAAGAAAGATTAGAAGCTTGAATCTGCATCATTTTAATACCCTCCCACGACTCAACATCTCGGGCAGAGAATCCCAGGGAAGAAATCCCTACTACCCTCCCCACCATGGAAGGTGATGCCTCGAGAAGGACCCTCTCAAAATAAGACATGCCAATTCTCATTAATGCCATCAGGGAGGACGTGCAGGAGCCTGCACTTACTCACCATTTTAGGGCCATCAGATTTCTGAAAGGTCAATGAACCCATGAACACAACCTCACTGCTTTGTCTTGCTTTGCACAAGTTATTTACTTTATTGTGCTTCTTACTGTTTCACTGTACCGCTGCCACAAAGCAACAGAGTTCGGAACACGTTAGTGATTTTAAAAATACCTGTTTCCAATTCCAACAATGTGTTGGCGCGTAGCCTAGCGTGCAAGGCATCAGACTAGTAACCTGAAGGTCACTGGTTCGAGCCTCAGCTGAGGCAGCGTGTTTGTGTCCTTGAGCAAGGCACTTAACAACACATTGCTCTGTGACGTCACCGGTGCCAAGCTGCATGGGTCCTAGTGCCCTTCCCTTGGACAACATCGGTGGCGTGGAGAGGGGAAGGCTTGCAGCTTGGGCAACTGCCGGTCTCCCATACAACCCTGCCCAGGCTTGCGCCCTGGAAACTCCAGGCGCAGATCCATGGTCTCTCGAGACCGACGGATGCCACCAATTCCTGCATATACTGCTCTTGTAAACATACTTCAAAACTCAAAACTCTTCAAAACTCCTCTGTATTTCCTCTCGGAAATATCTCCTTATCTACTAGAGCAGCACCTGTGGAAGGGAAAGGTTCCTCACGCTCTCGACCCACTGAGTACCTCCAGAGATCCTGTGTTGCTCCGGATTGAAGCGTCCCGGGTCTCATTTCCGAGTCTATAGTCACCCTCTCCCAGAATCCGACACGTTTCCACAAGATTGCATATCACTGTTTTCAGCATTAAAGAATATCCATCCGGCTATTTTCCATTCATGACAGGACAACCCTCCCATCCCAGAAACCAGCCGGAATTGCATCTGGCTCTGGGTTGGATTTGCTTTCTTAACTGAGGTACCTACAAAACCTGTACACCGGCTAGCCCTTGTTCCCTAACTTTTTCTGATCCTGATCCCCCCTCTCCCTCCCTGCCCCTCCTTCTCTCTCTCTCTCTCCCAGGCTCTCTTTCTCTGTCTCCCTTACCCCCCCCCCCCCTTCCCTCTCACTGACAATTTCCCTGTCAATCTCCTCCCGTACAACTCACCTGGTGGTTCAATGCCCGCGGGCTGCCACACTTGAAGTACACAACCAGCAGCGCAGTGGTTGGTATAGAGAGCGCCAGTGTCAGTAACACCGTGACGAACACCGAACCTAAGCCAGCTGCATCCCCCTCCGCAGCCTGCCCCGTGCGACCCATTCTCCCTGGTCCCGGACTCGCCCCTGTCCAGTCTCGCAGTGACAGCTCGAAGCACCGCGCCTCCTATTTTGAGCTTTCTGCGTGAGGTCCCGCTATCCGCCTTCGGGTCCGCCCACAGATTCCGACTCACCGAGGTCGTTTACTTTCACTTTGCGAATATGCAGGGGATCTCCCCCCTCCCCGCAACCCACCCCCACCCCCCGCGAGACCGTCAGATGAGGGGACAACATCAGGGGCTGCAACAACACACAAAATGCTGGAGGAACTCAGAAGGTTAGGCAGCATCTTTCCGACCGAGACCCTTCATCAGGATTGGAAAGGAATGGGGAGATATCAGAAGAAGGTCGGCGGAGGGGAGGGGGGGGGGGTGAAGGAGGGCAAACTGGGGAGTGATGGGTGGAAAATACAAACATTGAAGCTAGATGGGTGGGGGGGGGGAATGCAACTGGGAAGCGAGAGCTGGAAAAGGAGGGAAAAGTGGAAAGGGGGGTCATCAGGGGGAGGTGATAGGTAGGTAGAGAGAAGAGGTGAGAGGCCAGAGTGGGGAATTGAAGGAGAGGGGAGGGGAAGGAAAGGAGAAATTGGTGCCATTAGGGTGAAGGCTACCTAAATGAAATATGATGATCAGGAGAAGCACCGATCCCACGTCCGCCCCCGACCCCCCCACACACACCTCTGCAACTGTGATTTGCCTCTCCGCGGGGTTGCGAACGGTAGATCGTTGGGGCTCATTCAGGAGGAGGGCGATAAGTTAATGCAAGTCATTATCGGAAAGTCATCATCAATATCGGATTTACGATGCTGAGATTCAATTTCTTACAGTTTCAGGAAAATAAAGAAATTCAGTAGAATTTCTTCATAAACAAAGACTGACAAACAAAGTGGAAAAGGAGACAAAACGTGTAAACAAATTTTAAAAATACCGAACACATGACTTGTAAAGCCCCTAACGGACCTGTCTTCGCCGTTTTCCCCCTTCATCCCTTTCCCTTACCCCGGGTTAGCGGACGGTTGTGGATGAAGGCAACAGACAACATTGCCCACAGCTCCAGCGCTGTTTCAGAGTACAGATGTGGGTTCTGCGCCCGGCAAGCAGCAGATTCCAGATGACCATCCATTCTATAACAAAACCAGCACCCGTCTCTCCTCCGGCTGCCTGCTGCTTTCCTCTCCCCATTCCCCTCACCCTATCTCCGCACACCCCCTCTCTCCACATTCCCCTCCCCTCCCTCCCCTCATCCCCACCCACCCACTCCCATCCCCTCTCCCCGCTCCCCTCACTTCCTGCTTCCTCCCCACACTCCTCCCTCACATTACCTTCCCTCATCCCCACCGTCCCTCTCACTTCCCCTCTCGCAGCTCCCCTCACATCGCGCTTCCTCCCCACACTCCTCCCTCCCATTACCTCCCCTCCCTCCCCTCATCCCCATCATCCCACTCACTTCCCCTCTCCCCGCTCCCCTCACATCCCGCTTCCTCCCCACACTCCTCCCTCACATTACCTCCCCTCCCTCCCCTCATCCCCACCATCCCACTCACTTCCCCTCTCCCTGCTCCCCTCACCTCCCGCTTCCTCCCCACACTCCTCCCTCACATTACCTCCCCTCCCTCCCCTCATCCCCAACCTCCCACTCCCTTCCCCTCTCGCAGCTCCCCTCACCTCCCGCTTCCTCCCCACACTCCTCCCTCCCATTCCCTCCCCGCTTCCCTCCCCTCATCCCCAACCTCCCACTCACTTCCCCTCTCCCCGCTCCCCTCACCTCCCGCTTC
Organism: Hemitrygon akajei; assembly: GCF_048418815.1. Classification (NCBI taxonomy): domain Eukaryota; kingdom Metazoa; phylum Chordata; class Chondrichthyes; order Myliobatiformes; family Dasyatidae; genus Hemitrygon; species Hemitrygon akajei. Next base: position 194,996,792 of record NC_133125.1, on the reverse strand, counting down.
CTCCCCACACTCCTCCCTCACATTCCCTCCCCACTTCGCTCCCCTCATCGCCATCATCCCACTCACTTCCCCTCTCCCCGCTCCCCTCACATCACGCTTCCTCCCCACACTCCTCCCTCCCATTACCTCCCCTCCCTCACCTCATCCCCATCATCCCACTCACTTCCCCTCTCCCTGCTCCCCTCTCCCTGCTCCCCTCACCTCCCGCTTCCTCCCCACACTCCTCCCTCACATTACCTCCCCTCCCTCCCCTCATCCCCACCATCCCACTCACTTCCCCTCTCCCTGCTCCCCTCACTTCCCGCTTCCTCCCCACACTCCTCCCTCACATTACCTTCCCTCATCCCCATCATCCCACTCCCTTCCCCTCTCCCCGCTCCCCTCACCTCCCGCTTCCTCCCCACACTCCTCCCTCACATTACCTTCCCTCATCCCCATCATCCCACTCCCTTCCCCTCTCCCCGCTCCCCTCACCTCCTGCTTCCTCCCCACACTCCTCCCTCACATTACCTTCCCTCATCCCCATCATCCCACTCACTTCCCCTCTCCCCGCTCCCCTCACATCGCGCTTCCTCCCCACACTCCTCCCTCACATTACCTCCCCTCCCTCACCTCATCCCCATCATCCCACTCACTTCCCCTCTCCCCGCTCCCCTCACATTGCGCTTCCTCCCCACATTCCTCCCTCCCATTCCCTCCCCACTTCGCTCCCCTCATCGCCATCATCCCACTCCCTTCCCCTCTCCCCGCTCCCCTCACCTCCCGCTTCCTCCCCACACTCCTCCCTCCCATTCCCTCCCCACTTCGCTCCCCTCATCCCCACCGTCCCACTCACTTCCCCTCTCCCCGCTCCCCTCACATTGCGCTTCCTCCCCACATTCCTCCCTCCCATTCCCTCCCCACTTTGCTCCCCTCATCCCCATCATCCCACTCCCTTCCCCTCTCCCCGCTCCCCTCACTTCCCGCTTCCTCCCCACACTCCTCCCTCACATTACCTTCCCTCATCCCCACCGTCCCACTCACTTCCCCTCTCGCAGCTCCCCTCACATCGCGCTTCCTCCCCACACTCCTCCCTCACATTACCTTCCCTCATCCCCACCGTCCCACTCACTTCCCCTCTCACAGCTCCCCTCACCTCCCGCTTCCTCCCCACACTCCTCCCTCCCATTCCCTCCCCGCTTCCCTCCCCTCATCCCCAACCTCCCACTCACTTCCCCTCTCCCAGCTCCCCTCACCTACCGTTTCCTCCCCACACTCCTCCCTCCCATTCCCTCCCCGCTTCCCTCCCCTCATCGCCAACCTCCCACTCACTTCCCCTCTCGCAGCTCCCCGCACATCGCGCTTCCTCCCCACACTCCTCCCTCCCATTCCCTCCCTGCTTCCCTCCCCTCATCCCCAACCTCCCACTCACTTCCCCTCTCCCCGCTCCCCTCACATTGCGCTTCCTCCCCACATTCCTCCCTCCCATTCCCTCCCCGCTTCCCTCCCCTCATCCCCAACCTCCCACTCACTTCCCCTCTCCCTGCTCCCCTCACCTCCCGCTTCCTCCCCACACTCCTCCCTCCCATTCCCTCCCCACTTCGCTCCCGTCATCCCCAACCTCCCACTCCCATCCCTCTCCCTCCCTGCTCCACTCTCTCCCGCTGCTCCCCCTCTCCTCCCTCCCCGCACCCTTCCCTGTTCCCCCTACGCCCCTCCCCCACCCACCCTGCTCCCTCCATCAGTCACCTCCCGTACTCCCACGGCCCTCCCCTCCCCTCTGCCCCTCTTCCCCTTCTCCCCTTTCACCACTCTACTCCCTCCCTGCTACCCTCTACCCCTCTCCACCCTCCCATCACTTTCCCCACTCCCCCTTCCCCCTCCTACCCCCCCACCACTCCTCTACCCTCCCCTACCCTCCCGCTAACCACTCTCCTCCCCTCCCTACACTCCCCTTTGATCTCCACTCTCCTCCCTGTCCCCCACCAGTCTCCCCTCCTCCTTCCACCCACTCCTCCCTACCCCTCCTCATCCCTTCCCACCTCTCTGACTTCTCCTCACCTCTCACTTCCCTCTCCTACTCTTCCTCCACTCCCCTCATTCTCCCTCCCTCTCACCATGCCCATAACACTCATTAACCCGCCACACTCCAAACCTCCCCCTTCTCACCACTCCCCGCCTCCTTGCCCTCCCCACCCCCTCCCCCTCTCCATCACCTCCCTCTTACTCTTCCCTTCTCCCTCTTATACCCTCCCCCTTTGCATCCTCCCCTACCTCCTTTCTCCTCACTGCCCACCTACTGCCTTCCTCTCTAACCATTGCCTCCCACTTCTTGATCTGCCCTCTTGCTTCTGAGTCTCCGGGTTGGAGGCTGGCTAGCAGGTTTCCCGAACAAATTTCACATCAGGTGATAACATCTCAGTTCAAAAAGGCAACCATTTATTCCTCTCCATAGATGCTGCCCGACCTGCTGCGTTCCTCCAGTCTTGTGTGTAGGTTGTTCTGGATTTCCAGTCTCTGCAGAATCTCTTGTGTTCACGTCTTTTTTCCACATCTCCCCTCTGCCTGCACCTGTTCAGCTGGAATCTGTGAAATCCTGAATTTACGAGACATAGTTGGAGAAGCTCACTCAGTTCATTCTCAGTTCCTCATTATTACTCTCTCTCTCTCTCACACTCGCCCTCTTCCCATCTTTCTTTTCCCTCTCCTACACACACACACACACACACACACACACACACACACACACACACACACACACACACACACACACACACACACACACACACACACACACACACACACACACACACACACACACACACACTTCCCCCCTCTCTCTAGAGTCAGGGGTATTACAGCACAAGAACAGGCCCATTGACTCAAGGCAATTAACCTGCATAGTCCCACCAACCTGAACCTGGACCAAAGCCCTCCATACTCCTCCCCTCCATGTACCTATCCAAATTTCTCTTCAATGTTGAAATCAAACCCGCATCCACCACTTCTACAGGCAGCTCATTCCACACTCTCACCATCTGAGTGAAGAAATTCCTTCTCATGTTCCCCTTAAACATTTCACCTTTCACCCTTAACCCATGAACTAGCATCACCCAACCCCAGTGGAAAAAGTCTGCTTGCATTTACCTTATCGATCCCCTCATAATTTTGAATATCTCTATCAAGTCTCCCCTCATTCTCTGCTCCAAGGAATGAAGTCCCAAACTATTCAACCTTTCCCTAAAACTCAGGTCCTCAAGTCCCAGCAATATCTTTATAAATTTTCTCTGCACTCTTTCAATCTTATTTACATCTTTCCTGTATGTAGTTGACAAAAACTGCACACAATACCTCAAATGAGGCCTCTCCAAAATCTTATACAACTTCACAAAATATCCCAACTCCTGGTACCTTTGATTTATGAAGGTCAATGTGCCAAAAGCTTTCTTTATCACCTGTGACATTAGTTTTAAGGAATTATGGATCTGTATTTCAGACCCCCCCCCCCCCCGTTCTACCACACTCCTCAGTGCCCAGTCACTCACCATGTAAGTCCTACCCTGGTTTCTCCTCCCAAAATGCATCACCTCATACTTTTCTGCATTAAATTCCATTTTCTATTTTTCAGCCCAATTTTCCAGTCGATACAGAGACTGCTGCAAGTTTTGATAGCCTTCCTCACAGTCCATTACACCCCCAAACCTGATGTTAGCCATGAGATTATCTTTCTTTTTCTCCCTTCAGTCCTGATTGGGTACTCTGAGAAGGTGACAAGGAGGACTGATGAGGGTTGAGCGGTCGATGTTGAGTACATGAACTAGTAAATCCTTCAACAGTGTTAACTTGCCCACAGAAGACAGAGGCAGTTGATAGGGTGGTTAAGAAAGTGGCTTTCATCAGTTCAAGAGCTGCGAGGTAATGTCTCAGCTCTGTAAAACTCCAGTTCGAGCGCACTTGCTATATTCTGTTCAGTTTTGGCCACCTCATTATAGGAAGAATGTGGAAGCTTCTGAGAAGATGCAGAGGAGATTAACCACGATGCAGGAGATTAGAGAACAGGAACATGAGGATAGGGTGAGTGAGCTGGAGCTTTTCTCTTCGGGGTGAAGGGGGATGAGAGGTGACTTGATGGAGTCACAGGATGGTAAGAGGCGTAGATCACGTGGACAGCCGGAGTCTTTTCCCACGGTGGAAGTGGCCAATATGAGAGGGCATAAATGTAAGATGCTTGGGGGATCACTGACAGTCCAGTCCACAGCAGGAGCAGACAAGATGACCTGGTTTCTCACGGATCGGCAATGCTTGCTTAGAAAGAGAGATTCACGGGCATTCAGGCCTATTCTGATGGTCCAGTCAGCGGTAGGAGCAGGCCATAGTGACGAGGTTTCTCACAGGTTGGCGACACTTGTTTAGAAGTACAGAAGCGACAAGCGGAGCAGCCATTGTTGGGAGTAGGCCAGAGGTGAGAGTAGGAGTGTCAGGCTTTGGCTCAAAAGAGGATTTGGCTCTGGGTAAGCTTCTGTAAGGGCTCCTTTTGTTTTCTCTTGCTGAACCTAGTGTAGTACATGGCTGTTGTGTGTTCTTCGTGCCAAGAGTCTCCCAGGGAACTACATCTGCATGAAGTGCACCCGGATGCAGCACCTTGTGGATTGTGGTAGAGATCTGGAACAGCAGCTGGATGTTCTTCAGCTTGTACGGGAGAGTGAGGAGGTCATTGATCAGAGTTACAGGGAATTGTCACCCGGAAGTTGCAGGAGGCAAGCAGCTGGGTGACTGTCAGGAGAAATGGAAATGTTTATAGGCAGTTACCACAGAACAGCCCGTGGCCATTCCCCTCAATAATAAGTATACTGGTTTGGATACTTTTGTGGGGATGACCTTCCAAGGGAATGCCATGGAGGCCGGGGTACTGGCACCAAGCATAGGACCGTGGTGCAGAAGGGAAAGAGAGAGAAGAGGGAAGTGATGGTGATAGGGGACTCAATAGCCAGAGGAACAAACAGGGGATTCTGTGGACATGAACGGGACACCTAGATGGTATGTTGCCTCCCAACATTGTCACGTCCACAACATCTTGGAGAGGGAGGGAAAAAAGCCAGATGTGCTTGGTACATATTGGTACCAATGATGTAGGAAGGAAAAGCAAGAAGGTCCTGAAGAGAGAATTTAGAGAGCTCAGTAGAAATCTGAGAAGCAGGACCGCCTGGGTTGTAATTACTGGATTGTTGCCCGTGCCATGTGCCAGAGAGGGTAGAAACAGGATGACTTATGTTACGTACGGGTTAAAAGAACCAGCAGAAATGGAACGCACCTGGAGTCTGGTTTTGCTGTTAACAAAACACTATTTTATTAGTAACTATGTAATATAGAAATATAAAACCAGATGAATCAAACAGGCTAGCAGATTTTATGCATATATAATATAAAACCCAAACCTTCAAGCTTAGGTGGTAAGTGATACAGTCTTACGATGGTATATAAATGAAGTCAGGTCAGTTCGTGATATTGAGTTGAGTAGAATTGAGGAGAGAGATGTGATTTGTTATCCAAGTAAGCCGATGCTGTCGATCTTCCCGTTGTTCTCTGAAAACCTTTTAAGGTCACCGACTGTGACCACACTAAAGGGTACTGTCTTCACATGGTAACGCTATCAACCCAGGCAAGGGTTAAACACACCGATAGCTTTCCACCGGTCAGCCCTTTTCCACACTGAGAGCAAAACCCACCCTTTCGTGGGCACTCAAAGCTCATCCACTGTCTATTTCTTCAGCATCTCTGTATGTCTTCTGTGTGTGTCTGCCAGAAAACCAGCTGACCTTGTACATATATCCAAACATGCTGAACCCCAGCTGTCCATTAAACAGTTCCGCCCTTCCAACACCATAGCGACTCACGAGCTGCTCGGTGCCTCTCCCTCTCTCTCTCTGAATCAGCGGCACCCTCTCTCTCTTTTTAAAGGCACAGTCCATAATGAATAAACCTTAGGATCTCATCACACTTAGCAAATTAATGCATGGCTGACAAGCTATGCAGGGGACAGGGCTTCAGGTTCTTGGATCACTGGGATCTCTTCTGGGGCAGGTTTGACCTGCTCAGAAGTGATGACCAGTTCTCTCTCTGTGTCACTCTCGGAGGCGATTGTCCGACCTCGTGGCTAAGGAGATCAGGGGATCCAGGCTGTAGGTGTCGTCTCTCGCTGCCAACTCGTCCTTCACCAGGTCGCTGAATCCATTCCGAGAAACCCCCTGGAGTGACTTATCGTTCCACCCCGAGTCGGCCGCCAATGTCCGGAACTCCACTGAATATTCAGCCCTGGCAGAGAATGAGTAGGCGCTTGGCAGCATCTTTACCTCCGACGGGGTGATCAAAGGCTTTTCTCATCTCCGCAAGGAAACTGGTGAAAGAGGAACAGATATCCGGTTGGTTGTCCCAAATTGTGGTGATCCACGCTAATGCGCTCCATGACATAGGCAACTTTAGACTGATTTGCGGAGTAGGTTGTCGGCTGCTGCTGAAACGCCAGGGAGAACCGAAAGAAGAAACCCTGGCATTTCCCCAGGTCTCTGGCAGAGTGCTCCGGCACTGGTACGTGAGGTGTGGGTGTTGGTGAAGCTTGAGGGTTTACTGCAACAGGCTGTCCGGGCTGGCGCTAGGCTGGGTTCCATGTGTGGGTTGAGTGATACGAGTGAAGACTCGGTTCACCTGGTTACCGATCTGTGTGATGTGCGTAGACAGGGAATGAGGTACTCTGTGAGGAGCTGGTCGTGCTGGGAACCTTGGCTGGCGAGGGCTTGTTGAAGAGTGTTTGTGTCCACTGGGTCCATGGTGGCCAGATCATACTGTCGCAGAGAACGGGTGAACCCAAACGCAGGACGCTGGCACGGAGATAGAGTTGGGATGCAGACGAGGGTGTGAGCGTGGCTGGAGTTGAACGGCAAACAGGAGAATGAACGGAAAGGCAGGCGGCCGGCAATCCTTTACCTAGACACGGAACGTTGCTCTTGCTGAACGGCAAAAAGGAGACAGGCGGCCGGCAATACTTACCTTGACACGGAGAGACAGAGTTACACAGGCAAACCTCAGTACTGAAGTAAAACTTCGAACACACAATCCTAAGCGGCCAGGAACATGAATTACCACACTCGATCTGCTGATGAGCGGATGCAAAGCCGGGGCATTTATGCTGCAAGTTTAGATGAGAACCAGGTGCCGCAATCAAGGATCCTGGGAGAACATGGGAAAAAGGGAATTAGGAATTAACGGTCTGGACCGTGACAGTGTTAAAGCAATTATAGAGTAGGTTCACAGGTTGGCATGATATGGGGGGCTGAAGGCCCTTTACTGTGCGGTCCTGTTCGATGTTTTATACTGCCTCGAGGTACGTGACCAGTAATAACAGTCATTCGACTACACATATACAACCAGATGAAACAACGTTCCTCAGGACCATGGTGCAGTCGAACCAGCAGCCACCACTTCCACAGGCAGCTCATTCCACACTCTCAGCACAGTGAAGTGGTTTCCCCCTTATGTTCTCTCCCGCATGATGCTGCAGATAATATCTCGGATCAGAATGGGCTTTTGCAAAGCTGAATGTTAACTTCACACTGAGCCAGTGAGAGACTGAATATCATTTATATATTTCAGAGTGATACTTGAGTTAGGTCAGGAGAGTAAACAAACTAATTATGACATAGAGTCTTAGATCCCTACAGCACAGAAACAGGCCCTTCGGTCCATCTAGTCTGCCTAGTCCCACTAACATGGATCTGGACCATAGCCCTCCAATCCATGTATCAATATTCCCTCTTATTTGTGTAACTCTCACTTCAGTTAGCGGCTAAATATAGGGGGTGATAGCACCTGGCTCGGCCAAGCTTAAGAAATTTCATTTGGGTGGATGCTGCATGATGTGTCCCCTGTTACAAATCAGTACCCCGAAATAACACACAGTACACAATATGTGATTAAACGATTAAGCTTTATAATATTTAATTTGACTATATGGTTAGTAAAGAAATGAAAAAAAAGAAAAGAGCCCAATCTTATTAAACAGTCTGTTGCGCAAAGTTGGAGCTCACTAATAAGTCCATCGACCTCCTCTGATCATTGTTGCCCTTCAGACCCTAGCTCCAAGTCCACCCTGTCCTCCGGTCTACCAATTTTCTCCATTCGTGTCTTCTGTCCTCATCTCCCCGGCAAAAGACCGCAAAAACTCTCCATTCAGATTCACAAGACAGAGCAACAACCTCCAGATTGGCTGACATGCATACTACAGTCCTGTTATCTCCAGCCATAACCTAAACATTGCTGTTACAGAGAAACCGTTACCTCAGCAGTGAACATTACAGAGAAGCCATTACATTAGCAGTGAAACATTACAGAGAAGCCGTTACATCAGCAGTGAACATTACAGAGAAGCCATTACATTAGCAGTGAATCCGTACAGCGCGTTACATTTCTAATGACCGGTGTGAGCAAAAATCTTGTGCTGTGGAATTTTTTGCCCAGTGACAACATGTGCACTGAATAAATTCTTCAATAAATCAGTATAAATAAGCCAGTTCTAAAATCTGCAGACAAATCATCACAAACTCCATGTCAACACCATCCACATCAGAAACTGGAAACTGAAATGTGATTGTGCATGATCGTGAAATATACTTAACGTGCCAGTGAGGTAGAGGGTGACAACCTTTTAGAAACATAGAAAACATACAGCTCAATACAGGCCCTTCAGCCCACAAAGCTGTGCCGAACATGTCCCTACCTTAGAACTACCTAGGCTTTACTACCTATTGCCCTCTATTTTTCTAAGCTTCATGTACCCATCCAGGAGTCTCTTAAAAGACCCTCTCATTTCCACCTCCACTACCACCGCCAGCAGCCCATTCCACACACTCACCACTCTCTGTGTAAAAAACATACCCCTGACATCTCCTCCTGTTGTGCACAGTTTAAATTCCTTCGTGCACTAGAAGCAAAAGATGTGTAGGCATGCACACACACGTACAGCTTTGAGAGAACTTTCCCAAGAACTTACCCAAATTTCTCTTAAATGCTGTGGTCAAACACAATCTATCATTTCTGCTGATAACTTATTCAAAGTTCAAAGTAAAATTATTATCAAAGTACATACGTATATGTCACTGCATACAACCCTGGGTTTTCTTTCTTGTAGGCATACTCAGCAAATCTATAGAATAGTGACTATAACAGGATCAATGAAAGATCAAGTTGAGTGCAGAAGACAGCAAACTTTAAATATAAATAAATAGCAATAAATAACGAGAACATGAGATTACAAGATAAAGATTCCGTGAAGTGAGATTGTTGGTTGTGGGAACATCTCATTGGGTGGAAAATGAGTGAAGTTATCCACTTTCAAATCAAGAGCCTAATGGCTGAGGGGTAGTGACTGATCTTCAACCTGGTCATGTGAGTGCTGAGGCTCTTGTACATTCTATCTGGTGGGAGCAGCGAGAAAAGAGCATGGCCTACGTGGTGGGGATCTCTGATGATGGATGCTGCTTTCCTTTTACAACATTTCATGTAGACCTGCTCAATGGTTGGGAGGGCTTCACCTGTGATGTACTAGGCTGAATCCTCTACTTTTTGTAGGATTTTCCATTCAAAGGCATTGGTGTTTCCATAGCATGCCATAGTGCAGTCAATACACTCTCCACTACACATCTGAGTGAAGATTCCCCCTTAAGCATTTCACCTTTCACCCTTAACCCATGATCTCTAGTTCTAGCCTTACCCGATCTCAGTATAAAAAAAAGCCTGCTTGCACTTACCCTATCTACGCCCTTCATAATTTTGTATACCTCTATCAAATCTACCCTTGTTCTCCTACACTCCAGGGAATAAAGTCCTATCCTATTCAGCCTTTCTCTGTAACTCAGGTCCTCAAGTCCCAGTAACATCCTTGTAAATTATCTCTGCGCTCAGTCAATTTTATTGATATTGTTCCTGTAGGTAGCTGACCGGAACTACACACAATACTCCATATCTGGTTTCACCAATATAACTTCAATGTACCATCCCAATTCCTATACTCAAAATTCCTATACTATAAACATCAGCATGTCATCACAACCACAGAGCCACAGAGAAACTACTCAAGCTGTCCACGCTGAGCAAGATGTCCATCAGAGCTAGTCTCATTTGTAGCCCTTGGGTCATATCCCCCTCGTGGTTGTCCATCACATCCAACAGTAACAGGAAGCCTGTGTGGGAGAGTTTTTTTAAAAAATAGAAAAGCCATTGGACTAGAGCAGTTCCACTCTGTTGACCTCAGGAGTCCGGTCCTGAGGTACGAATACACATCACAACTGGGGTTGCAGAGGATGATCACGACCTCTGTGCCTCATCCCACCTTTTGCTCTCCACGAAGGACTCCAGAGCCGCCTTCCTGGCCTTTAGATCTCTCTGCTGATATCACCCACCCAGTCTTCCAGAGCTGATTTTTAGCAGGCTAGGATGGGCATATCCCTTTTTCACTGGGGTATGAGGCCCATTGGTTGTTCTCACCCAGTTTAGCCTACTGTTGAAGCGCTATAGCTGGGTGTAGCCACTGCTCTGTGCAAACAGCTTCTTGGAGTCACAGGTGGGAGCTGAGTATCGGTGGGACCTAAAGGTGAGTGAGCACCCCAGATTGGACATGATAAGCTGTCCTCACCAGAGGTGCTACCCCTCCCTGGAGACCCCATACACGTATTTAAACCCTTCCTATCAATATATCTGACTAAGTGTCTTTTAAATGTTTTTAATGTTCCTGCCTCAGCCACTTCACTAAACTCCAGTTTGTTGACCACTTGGGCCTTGAGGGATGGTAGAATTGAAGTTTCCAGATGGATTTAACACTGAGTGGCAGTGAAGTGGGCAGGGAGATAAGCAAACAGTTTGTGAAGAGTGACGGCACTTGTAGAATTACACTACAAGACATAGGACACTGGAGCAGAATTTGACCAGTTGAGATGAGCCGAATATAAGACTTGACTGACAAGGTGGTGGAGGAACTCGGCAGGCCAGGCAGCATCTATGGAGAGGAGTAAACAGTCGACGTTTCAGACTGAGACCCTTCATCAGGGCTGTATGAAGGATCTTGATCCAAAACGGTGACTGTTTACTCTTTTCAACAGATGCTGCCTGGCCTGCTGAGTTCCTCCAGCATTTTATGTGTGTTGCTTTGGATTTCCAGTATCCGCAGATTTTCTCGGGTTTGTGATAAGATGTCACTCGAAGTCCGAGCTGTCCCTAGAAGTGAGGAACCCTTGTCTTTAAGCGTAACTGCCCCTTTAAGCCATTTCCCTTGCTTATGCTTTGCCAATTCAGCACTTTAGCCCTTATCAATTTAAAAGTTCACAAGTAAAGTTCTGATCAAAGTATGGTAATGTCACCATATGTGAACCTGAGATTCATTTCCTTGCAGACATCCACAGCACAGCAAAGAAATACAGTAAAATCAAACAAAGACTGACAAACAATGTACAAATGAAATCTGTTCTAATACAAAAATACAAATTAAAAAATAATATATGCATAATAATAAATAATACTTAGAACATGAGTCCTTGAAAGTGTGTCTGTAGGTTGTGGAATCAGCTCAGTGTTGGGGTGAGTGAAGTTATCCATGCTGGTTGATGGTTGAAGGTAATAACTTTCCTGAACCTGGTGGTGTTGGCCCTGAGGCTGCTGTACCTCCTTCCCGACGGCAGCAGTGAGAAGAGTTGGTAGGAGTGCTCGATGATGGATTCTGCTTTCCTGTGGTGGTGCTCCTTGCAGATGTGCTCAATCGTGGGGACAGCTTTTTCTCGTACACCTCAATCAGGTCACCTCTCATTTTTCTCCTTCTGCTCTTTCTCCCCACTTTCTCAAGTTTTCTCTCTCCGTCTCCCCCAATTTTGAGAGCATTCAGGGCAGCCCCCTTGCCTTTGAGTGGGACTGCCCCTTTCAGCCATCTTCTTTGCCAATAATTTGCCACCTAAGCATTTCAGCAGTGTGGGAGTTAAGTTCTCTCCTGAACCACCCCAGAGTAGGTCACACTTCCTGTTTGCAGAACCTGTTTTCTGAATGCATTCTTCCTGGTAAACAGAGACACCTCTGAAGACTATCAACTGTGGTTAAAAATAAAGGTAGAATTAGAGCTCCTACGGCCTCATCAGGCACTCTTGGGTGAGCCCCCTCCTGGGCAGGCAAGGTTCCATGCCTTGCAGCAGAAAAGGTGGAGGGGGCAATCAATGGAGGCGTTCCAGAAATGAGAGAGGGAGTGAGGTTTCTGCAGACAGGTGTTACTCTTGGTGTTTTTTGCAATCCGGAGGATTAGAAGGCATAAAACTTGTTCCTTATGACAGTTTCATTAAGTGTTACAAGATGAAAGAAGGAAGAGAACAAAGGTAGCCTTTTAGATAAACCTTGACTAAAATGATAGCAACATTCCAGAGATAACAATTAACCTATGAAATAGCCTCATTCAAGTGGCGTGACATCTAATGCAGAAGAAGTTTCTAGAAAACCACAGAAAACCTACAATTACTGGAAAATTCACGGAACAATTACACATGTAAAAGTGATCATATAAAAATATGAGCAAGTATCGGAAATTAATTTACGAGAAAAATAGCAATTTACACCCCAATCCAACTATAAATGACATAACAAAATGCATCTTATTCTCAATGAAAGTTCTGAACAAAAACTGCAGATGCTGAGTTCTGAAATAAAAACTGAAAGTGCCAGCAACACTCAGTAGGTCAGGCAGCCTCTGTAGAGAAACCGTTCACTGTTCAAGTCAGCAGCTCCACCTTGAGCCAAAAGGAAAACACTTAGGTTGGCATCTTGGTTGGCATGGGCCTGTTTCCGTGCTTTTCTCCGGGGTGTGTTCCAGTAGGCCATGAACACAAGAGATTCTGGAGAGGCCTGAAATCTTGAGCAACGTGCACAAAATGCTGGAGGAACTCAGCAGGTCAGGCAGCATCTATGGAAAGGAATAAACAGGCTCTAGAGTGATGTGAACAATGGGCATGAAACAGCACATCCCAATGCCTTTCCCATCGTTTTGGGGGATTTTAACCAGGGCAAATTGGAAAAAATCTCTAAATAATTATTAGCAACAAATCACTTGTGGTACCAGAGGAACCAACACGCTGGACCACTGTTACACTGGCATCAAGAGTGCTTACTGTGCTATTCCACACCCACACTTTGGAAAGTCTGATCGCCTGGCTGTACTCCTTGAGATTAGGCAGAGACCAAAGACTGCAGCACCAGTAGTGAGGGCCAAGAAGGTATGGACAAGGGAGGCACAGGAGCACTTACAGAACTGCTTTGACTGGACTGTATTCAGGGATTCATCTTCGTATATGAAGTAATATGCCACAACTGTCACTGACTTCGCTGAAGTCTGTATGTGCCTATGAGAACTTAATGAACTGTACATACCCAAGTCAAAAGGCATGGATGAAAAAGGAGACTCATTCAAGTCTGGTGACTCAGGTCCAGGTGTGACTTGTGGAAGGAACAATTACAAGTGAAGCTGGAGGCGACAGAGGATACTTGTCAACTCTGGCAGGGTTTGCAGGCCTACAAAGCAAACTCCCTACAAAGCAAAACCCAACATCGTGAATGGCAGCGAAAAATGCCTTTTTTGCTCGCTTTGAAAGGGAGAATAAAATTACAGCTATGAGGATCCCTGCAGCACCCGGTGACCCCGTGACCTCTGTCTCAGGGTCATACGTCATGCTGCCTTTTGAGATTGTGAACCCTTACAATGTGACAAGCTCTGATGGAGTAGCTGGTAAGGCTCTGCAAACCTGTACCAGCCAATTGGTCGGGGTGTTCAAAGACAGTTTCAATCTCTCATCACTGCAGTTGGAAGTTCCCACCTGCTTCAAAAGGGCAACAATTATACCAGTTCCCAAGAAGAGCAGGGTGAGCTGACTTAATAACCCCATCCAGTGGTGATCACATCTACGGCGATGAAGTGCTTTGGGAGGTTGGTCATGGCTAGAATCAACTCCTGTCTCAGAAAGGATTTGGACTCACTGCAATTTGCCTGTCTCCACAATAGGTCTATGATGGACGCAATCTCATTTGCTCTCCAGACAGCCTTGGATGGCCTGGACAATACAAATACCTATGTCAGGATGCTGTTTATTGACCACAGTTTAACACTATCATTCCTACAGTTCTGATTGAAAAGCACCAGAACCTGGGCCTCTGTACTTCCCTCTGCAACTGGATCCTCGACTTCCTAACTGGAAGACCACAATCTGTGTGGATTGGAAATAACATCTCCGCCTCACTGACAGTTAACACTGGTTCTCCACAGGCATGTGGGCTTAGCCCACTGCTCTGTTCTCTCTACACCTGTGACTGTGTGGCTCAAATGTCATCAATAAATTTGCTCATGATACAAGCATTGTTGGCAGGATCTCAGATGGAGATGAGACGGCGTACAGGACTGAGATGTACCAGCGAGTTGAGTGGTGTCATAGCACCAGCATTGCATTCAACATTAGTAAGACCAAAGACCTGATAGTGGACTTCAGGAAAGGTAAGATGAGGGAACATGAACCAATCCTCATAGAGGGATCAGAAGTGGACAGAGTGTGCAATTTCAAGTTCCAGGGTATCAATATCGCTGAAGATCTAACCTGGACCAAACATATTGATGCAGCTACAAAGAAGGCATGATAGCAGCTATATCTCATTAGGAGTATTGGTATGCCACCGAAAACATTCACAAATTTCTACAAATGTACTGCGAAGAGCATTCTAACTGGCTGCATCACCAGGTGTGTAGGTTGCTACTGCACAGGATCAAAGTAAGCTGCAGAAAGTTGAAAACTTAGTCAGCTCCATCATGGGCACTAGCCTCCATAGTATCCAGGACATTTTCAAGGAGCAATGCCTCAAAAAGGTGTCCGTCATTGAGAACTCCCATTACCCAGGACATGCCCTCTTCTCATTGTTGGCATCATGAAACAGGCACAGAAGACTGAAGGCACATAATGATTCAGGAACAGCTTCTTCTTTTCTGCCATCCAATTTCTGAATGGACATTGAATTTATTTTTTCATTTCCATTCTTTGTGCTACTTACTTAATTTAACTATTATATATATATATACTACTGTAATTCACAGTTTTTTCCTCTATATTATGTACAGCTGCCGAAAAGTTAACAACTTTCGTGACATATGCCAGTGGTATTAAACCTGATTCTGATTTTGACATTTGAACTGAGACATTGAATCAGGACTGGAAAGGAAGGGGGCAGAAGCCAGAATAAGCAGGTGCTCAGCTCAGTCAACCAAACCTTCACTGCTTTTGGTATTTAACATATGAGGAATGTTTAATGGCTCTGAGCCTGTACTTACTGAAGTTCAGAAGAATGAGTTGGATGATCAAAGATATTTTAAAATTGATGGCCCAACTGGCCTATTTCACCTCCTGTCTTATGGTTTTACGGACCTCATTGAAATCTATCGGCTATTGAAAGGCCTCGACTGAGTGGAGCACCGGGTGGAGGGTGGGGGGGGCGACGACCTACCTGGGGGAAGCAACAGTGGCCGCGCCTCTGGCACAGAGTCTGGCCCTGTGGCTCAGAAGAGTAGGGAAAGGAAGAGGATGGCAGCAGTGATAGGGGATTCGAAAGTTAGGGGGTCAGACAGGCGATTCTGTGGATGCAGGAAAGAAACTGAGATGGTAGTTTGCCTCCCAGGTGCCAGGGTTCGGGATGTTTCTGATCGCGTCCAAGATATCCTGAAGTGGGAAGGAGAACAGCCAGAGGTCGTGGTACATTTTGGTACCAACGACGTAGGCAAGAAAAGGGAGGAGATCCTGAAAGCAGACTACAGGGAGTTAGGAAGGAAGTTGAGAAACAGGACCACAAAAGTAGTCATCTCCAGATTATGTGACAGCGAGTATAGGAATAGAGTGAGGTGGAGGATAAATGCACGGCTGAGAGATTGGAGCAGAGGGCCGGGATTCAGATTTCTGGATCATTGGGACCTCCTTTGGGGCAGGTGTGACCTGTACAAAAAGGACAGGTTGCACTTGAATCCCAGGGGGACCAATATCCTGGCGGGGAGGTTTGCTAAGGCCATTGGGGAGAGTTTAAACTAGGATTGCTGGGGGGTGGGAACCGAACTGAAGAGACGGAGGAAGAGGCGATAAGCTCACAAATAAAGAAAGCTTGGAGACAGTGCGAGATCGATGGTTTGCGATGTGTCCATTTTAATGCATGGAGTATTATGAACAAAGTGGATGAGCTTAGAGCATGGATCAGTACTTGAAGATATGACGTGGTGGCCATTACAGAGACTTGGATGGCTCAGGGACAGGAATGGTTACTTCGAGAGCCAGGTTTTAGATGTTTCAGAAAGGACAGGGAGGGAGGCAAAAGAGGTGGGGTGTGGCACTGTTGATCAGAGATAGTGTCACGGCTGCAGAAAAGGAGGATGACATGGAAAGATTGTCTACGGTGTCTCTGTGGATAGAAGTTAGGAACAGGAAGGGGTCAATATCTCTTCTAGGTGTTTTTCATAGACCACCCAATAGTAACAGGGACATTGAGGAGCAGATCGGGAGACAGATTCTGGGAAGGTGTAGTAATAACAGGGATGTTAGCTTTCATAAGTCGAGGGATAGAGTTTAAGAGACACAATGTAATGATGCAGCTCTATAAAACTCTAGTTAGGCCACACTTGGAGTACTGTGTCCAGTTCTGGTCGCCTCACTATAGGAAGGATGTGGAAGCATTGGAAAGGGTACAGAGGAGATTTACCAGGATGCTGCCTGGTTTAGAGAGTATGGATTATGATCAGAGATTAAGGGAGCTAGGGCTTTACTCTTTGGAGAGAAGGAGGATGAGAGGAGATATGATAGAGGTGTACAAGATATTAAGAGGAATAGACAGAGTGGACAGCCAGCACATCTTTCCCAGAGCACCACTGCTTAGTACAAGAGGACATGGCTTTAAGGTAAGGGGAGGGAAGTTCAAGGGGGATATTAGAGGAAGGCTTTTCACTCAGAGAGTGGTTGGTGTGTGGAATGCACTGCCTGAGTCAGTGGTGGAGGCAGATACACTAGTGAAGTTTAAGAGACTACTAGACAGGTATATGGAGGAATTTAAGGTGGGGGGGGGTTATATGGGAGGCAGGGTTTGAGGGTCGGCACAACATTGTGGGCCGAAGGGCCTGTAATGTGCTGTACTATTCTATGTTCTATGTTTTTGTCATGATGGGAGATTTTAATTTCCCAAATATTGATTGGCATGTCCCTAGAGCGAGGGGTTTAGGTGGGGTGGAGCTTGTTAGGTGTGTTCAGGAAGGTTTATTGACACAATATGTAGAAACATAGAAAACTTACAACACAATACAGGCCCTTCAGCACACAGAGTTGTGCCGAACATGTCCCTAGCCCTCTATTTTTCTAAGTTCCATGTGCCTATACAAAAGTCTCTTAAAAGACCCTATAGTATCCACCTCAACCACCATTGCCGGCAGCCCATTCCATGCACTCGCCACTCTCTGAGTAAAAAATTTACCCCGACATCTCCTCTGCACCTACTCCCCAGCACCTTAAACCTGTGTCCTCTCGTGGCAACCATTTCAGCCCTGGGAAAAAGCCTCTGACTATCCACACAATCAATGCCTCTCATCATCTTATACACCTCTATCAGGTCACTTCTCATCCTCTGTCGCTCCAAGGAGAAAAGGCCGAGTTCACTCAACCTGTTTTCATAAGGCATGCTCCCCAATCCAGTCAACATCCTTGTAAATCTCCTCTGCACCGTTTCTATGGCTTCCACATCCTTCCTGTAGTGAGGCGACCAGAACTGAGCACAGTGCTCCAAGTGGGGTCTGACCAGGGTCCTATCTAGCTGCAACATTACCTCTCGGCTCCTAAATTCAATTCCACGATTAATGAAGGCCAATACACTATATGCCTTCTTAACCACAGAGTCAACCTGCACAGCTGCTTTGAGTGTCCTATGGACTCAATGGAGAGGGAGATCCCTCTGATCCTCCACACTGCCAAGAGTATTACCATCAATACTATATTCTGCTATCATATTTTGTGGATAAGCCTATGAGGAGAGGCTGCACTTGATCTGATATTGGAAAATGAACTTGGTCAGGTGTCAGATCTCTCAGTGGGAGAGCATTTTGGAGATAGTGATCACAATTCTATCTCCTTTACCATAGCATTGGAGAGGGATAGGAACAGGCACGTTAGGAAAGTGATTAATTGCAGTAAGGGGAAATATGAGGCTATCAGGCAGGAACTTGGAAGCATAAATTGAAAACAGATGTTCTCAGGGAAATGTATGGAAGAAATGTGGCAAATGTGCAGGGGATATTTTCATGAGGTTCTGCATAGATACATTCCAATGAGACAGGGAAAGTAAGGTAGGGTACAGGAACCGTGGTGTACAAAGGCTGTTGTATATCTAGTCAAGAAGAAAAGACCTTACGAAAGGTTAAAAAAAAACTAGGAAATGATAGGAATCTAGAAGATTATAAGGCTAGCAGGAAGGAGCTTAAGAAAGAAATTAGGAGAACCAGAGCCAGAAGGGGCCATGAGAAGGCCTTGGCAGACAGGATTAAGAAAAACCCCAAGGCATTCTACAAGTATGTGAAGAGCAAGAGGATAAAACATGAGAGAATAGGACCAAGCAAGTGTGACAGTGGAAAAGTGTGTATTGATCTGGAGGAGATAGCAGAGGCACTTAATCATTACATTGCTTCAGTATTCACTATGGAAAAGGATCTTGGCGATTGTAGGGATGACTTACAATGGACTGAAAAGCTTGAGCATGTAGATATTAAGGAAGAGGATGTGCTGGAGCTTTTGGAAAGCATCAAGTTGGATAATTCATGGGGATCAGATGAGATGTACCCCAGGCTACTGTGGAAGGCGAGGGAGGAGATTGCTGAGCCTCTGGCAACGATCTTTGCATCGTCAATGGGGACAGGAGAGGATCTGGAGGATTGGAGGGTTGCGGATGTTGTTCCATTATTCAAGAAAGGGAGTAGAGATAGCCCAGGAAATTATAGACCAGTGAGTCTTACTTCAGTGGTTGGTAAGTTGATGGAGAAGATTCTGAGAGGCAGTATTTATTAACATTTGGAGAGGCATAGTATGATTAGGAATAGTCAGCATGGCTTTGTGAAAGGCAGGTCATGCCTTACGAGCCTGATTGAATTTTTTGAGGATGTGACTAAACACATTGATGAAGGAAGATCCGTAGATGTAGCATATATGGATTTCAACAAGGCATTTGATAGGTACCCCATGCAAGGCTTATTGAGAAAGAGAGGAGGCATGGGATCCAAGAGGACGTTGCTTTGTGGATCCAGAACTGGCTTGCCCACAGAAGGCAAAGAGTGGTTGTAGATGGGTCATATTTTTAATGAAGTTTGGTGACCAGTGGTGTGCCTCAGGGATCTGTTCTAGGACCCTTACTCTTTGTGATTTTTATAAATGACCTGGATAAAAAAGTGGAGTGATGGGTTAGTAAGTTTGCTGATTACACAAAGTTTGGGGGTGTTGTGGATAGTGTGGAGGGCTGTCAGAGTGGTATTGATAGGATGGAAAACTGGGCTGAGAAGTGGCAGATGGAGTTCAACCCAGATAATTGTGAGATGGTTCATTTTGTTAAGTCAAATATGATGAAAGAATATAGTATTAATGGTAAGACTCTTGGCAGTGTGGAGGATCAGAGGGATCATGGGGTCTGAGTCCATAGGATACTCAAAGCTGCTGTGGTTAAGAAAGCATACATGCATTGGCCTTCATCAATTGTGAGATTGAGTTTAGGAGCCAAGAGGTAATGTTGCAGCTATAGAGGACCCTGGTCAGACCCCACTGGAGTACTGTGCTCATTTCTGGTTGCCTCACTATAGGAAGGATGTGGAAACCATAGAAAGGCTGCAGAGGAGATTTACAAGGAAGTTGCCTGGACTGGGGAGCATGTCTTATGAGAATAGGTTGAGTGAACTCGGCCTTTTCTCCTTGCAGTGACAGAGGATGAGAAGTGACCTGATAGAGGTGTACAAGACGATGAGAGGCATTGATTGTGTGGATAGTCAGAGGCTTTTTCTCAGGGCTGAAATGGCTAGCACGAGAAGGCAGTTTTACGGTGTCTGGAAGTAGGTACAGAGGAGATGTCAAGGGGTAAGTTTTTTACGCAGACAGTGGTGAATGCATGGAATGGGCTGGCTGGCGACAGTGGTGGAGGCGGATACAACCGGGTCTTTTAAGAGTTTCCTGGACAGGTACATGGAGCTCAGAAAAATAGAGGCCTAAGGGTAACCCTAGGTAATTTCTAAGGTAAGGACATCTTCGGCACAGCTTTGAGGGCTGAAAGGCCTGTATTGTGCTGCAGGTTTGCTATGTTTCTATGTTAAATTTTCCTATAATTGTAGTATATCTGCTTCTGTGGTTTTCTGGAAACCTCCTCTGCATTAGATATCACACCTCTTGAATCCGACAATTTTTAGATTAATTGTTATCCTGGAATTGAGTTCAGGAGATGGGATGTTATGTTGAAGTTTTATAAGACGTTATTAAGACTAATTTGGAGTATCACGTGCAGTTTTGGTCACCTACCGAAAGGAAGGATGTAAGTGAGGGTGAAAGAGAACTGAGAAAGTTTACAAGAATTTTCTTAGGGCTGGAGGACCTGAGTTATAAAGAAAGATTGAATAGATTAGGACTTTCTTGAAGTATAGAAAAAGAGATTTGATGGAGATATACAAAATTATACAAAAGTATAGATAGGGTAAATGCAAGAAGGATTTTTCCAACTAGAAGTCATGGGTTAAGGGTGAAATGGGAAAACTTTAAGGGGAATATGGAGGGAAATTTCATCACTCTGAGGGTCGTGAGAGTGTGGAATGAGCTGCCAGCACAAGTGGTGCATGCCAGGTCGATTTCAACGTTTAAGAAAAGTTGGGTAGGTACCTGGTGCAGATAGATGGAACTAGGCACAGGTGAGCCAAATGGCCTGTTTCGATACTGTACTTTTCTATGATTCTATATAATATTGTTATCTTTTTAGTCTGAGCTTGATATTTTTGTATGAGATGGCCAAGATTTCTTTGTTCTTGTAACAAAACTGCCGTACAGAACAAATACAGAACTTGACTTTGATTGCAAAAAACACCAGGATTCAACATGCACCCATTGGATGCCCCCTCCGCTTTCTCTGCTGTGAGGGGTGCAACCTAGCCCGCTCGGGGTCAGGCTCCCCCAGCCCAGCAAAGCTGATGAGGCCATAGGCGGAGACCCAACTCCGCAGGAGCTTTAAATCTACCTTTGTTTTTAACCACAAGCCTGTTGATAGTCATCAGAAGTGTCTCTGTTTACCAGGAAGAATGCATTCAGAAAACAAGTTCTGCAAACAGGAAGTGTGACCTACTCTGAAAGCTGTTCAGGAGAGAACTTAACTCTCACACTGCTTAAGTGTTGAGGTACCCCTGCCTCCAGAAACCAGAAATTGATCTGATTTGCTTTCATTTAGTGGGTTAACTGGCATACGGAGTTGACAATGTCACCTTTATTAAACCGAGTTAAGAGCACCGAGTTTCAGGGAGTACACATAACAATCTCACCTGCTCCTGCAACACCTGACTGCTTATTTTAGTCGAGAAAGCACAGCAGCATCTCCACTTTCTGAGGAGATTGCGATGAGTGAGGTTCCACCCCCTCTCCCACCAATCCAGTTAAATTTTACAAGAGCGCTGTCGAGAGTGTCCCCCCCCCTCCCACCAATCCAGTTAAATTTTACAAGAACGCTGTCGAGCGTGTCCTGACCAGCTGCATCACCCTCTGGTAAGAGAATTGCAAAGCTTCGGACTGCGAGTCCTACAGCGCATTGCGAGGACAGCTGAGAAGACCGTCGGGTTCTCTTCCACCCATCAGAGATATTTATCAGGAGCTTAGGGCCCGCAGCATTGTCAATGATTCCTCCCATCTGACCAATGTCCCCCTACCATCAGGCAAGACGTACCACAGCATTACGACAGCAACTAATACGATGGGAAACAGCTTCTCCCCCAGACCGTGAGACTTCTGAACTCTCTGCCAGGTTTCATCGCGTAAGCAGCGTTATACTGTTTACTTTTTAACTTGTGTCATAAATGAACAAGCTATGGTAAAATTACTTTGCATTGTATGTGTGAGTTAAAAGTAGTGTGTTGTGCGCCATGGTGTGGAGGAACATTGATTTGTTTGTGGTTTGTGCAAAGGTGTTGGGCACAAATATATAGCTAGGCTGCCGAAGACTTGTTGACAGTACTGTACTCGTCAACATGGAGTGGAGAGCGATTTTGTAAATTTGGCAGGAGCAAAGGATTTTCGGAAAGGCAAGCATGGAGGGGTGTGGAACAGGAGGCAGAGGGGTGCCAGGGACAAGGGTGTGAGATGGTGAGGGTGCAGGCACACCTAGTCTATTGATCATTACAGAATGTCTCTCTAGTGCTTCCCACTCCCTCCCTTCTCCCTTCCCCCTTTCCCAACCATGATTCCGCTCTCCTTGCACCCTTCCCACTCTCAGTCCACAATAGAGACCCATATCAGAATCAGGTTCAACATCACTCACATAGGTTGTGGAATTTGTTTATATTTTTGGCGTCAGTACAGTGCAATATGTAAAATTACTGCAGTACCGTGCAAAAGTCTTAGGCATCCTAGCTATAGATATGTGCCTAAGACTTTTGCACAGTACTGTACATGCACCATAAACTGAATTTGAACTTCAAGCTGAACTTTGTATTCAGTACTGTTGCCAATAACATGACCTCGTGACTCATACAGCATTTAAAGCAAAGCTTTCGGTAAATTCTTTGTGCTTTCTAATCTGTTCTGAACTACTATTCTGCCTAGAGTGCAAAAGTAGTTTACAGTGAGAGAAAAAATAGGTGACTTGGTAGAGATCTATGTGAGACAGGTGCATGCAGCTTAAATGGTTTAGCAAGGACTAAATAGACCGAAGGGCATGTTTCACTGCTGTACTTTTCTATGTCTCTATGAGACAAAGATGGTCAAATGTACTGCCAGAGGCTTTTTGTCCAAAGGGGAAATGCCTAATACAATGTGTCATAATTTTAAGCTGATTGGAGCACTGGGAGACAGAAAGAAAAAGCTTGAGAAAGTGAAATGAAAGAGTCGGTAAGCACTGCGGAACAGAAACAGGCCCCATCACCCATCTAGTCCATGCCAAAATATTACTCTGTCTGGAGAGCAGAAGTTTAAAGTGAGAGAAATGAGGGGTGACCTGAGAGAGGTGTAGAAGAGACACAGATGGAGTGGACAGCCAGAGACCTATGCCCAGGGCTGAAATGCTTAATATGGGCTGGGGTAATTTTAAGTTGATTGGAGGATTGGTTTCCTTACACAGAGAATGGTGGGTGTGTGGAATGCCCTGTCAGGGGTGATGGCAGATGCGGATACATTAGAGGCAGAAAGAAAAATGGGAGAGCCAAGAGGGAGTAATGCTGATTCGTTTTGTTGTATTCATGTACGGTTGCTCGGCCGAACTGTCGACAGTGCTTCTTCCTATGGATGCTGCCTGGCCTGCTGCGTTCCACCAGCGTTTTGTGTGTGTTGCTTGAATTTCCAGCATCTACAGATTTCCTCGTGTTTAGGTTGAGCGAGCTAGGGTTTTTCTCACTGGAGCTAAGGGGGAAGAGAGGTGACTTAGTAGAGGTGTGCAAGATGATCAGAGAGATATGGAGTGGAGATAAAGACCTTTTTCCCCAGGATAGAAATGGCTGAGACCAGGAGGAAATAGAGGGGATTGTCAGAGGTCGTTTTTTTACAGAGAGAGTGTAAATGATTGGACTATGCTGTCAAGGGTGGTGGTAGAGGCAGGGACATTAGCGGCAGTTTATAAACTCTTAGATATGTTTTAATGTCTTTAATAATCACTATTATGGATTTATTGAGTAAATGAATCTCGGGATTGCATATGTACTTTGATAATACATTTACTTTGAATTTTGGCAAGCACATAATTGATAGATAAATGAAGGGCTACGTGGGAGGGATTGTTAGATTAATGTTGGGGTAGGTTAAAATGTCACATAGCATTGTTGGCTGAGGGTCCTGTACTATTGTGGTGAACTACATATACCTGTCTGGACTGCTTCTGTGGCTCCTCCCACAGACCCCTGTATAAAGGCGATTGAGGCCTGAGCCCGGCCTCATTTCTCCAGGATGTAGTGTTGTTCATTCTTCCAGTCAATAAAAGTCGATATTTTGCTTCTTACGTCTCAGAGTGAGTTATTGATGGTGCATCTGTGTTGTAGGTTCTATATCGATGCATGGCAGCGGGTAGAGACTCGGTCGATGCCAGCCTCCGGCATTGTCTGTGTGGCTGCTCACTCAGTACCCTCCCTCCCACATGTGTGATGTTCCTTCAGAATCAGAATTAATATCACAGCATATGTCTTGAAACAGAGTTTGCTAGTGTACAAAGGCTCATTCAGAAATCTGATAGCGGTGGGGATGAAGCTATTTCCAAAACGGCGAGTGTGCGCCTTGCGGCTCCAGACGGACTACAAGCAGCGAGGACAGGCACTCAGCCGAGTCAGAAAAGCGTCTGCAGAGGCCGCGGTGTCTCTTAGAGGTGCATTTGTAGCGGCAGCTCGGTGCTTCACACTTCGGGGCGGTGGTATCAGCTGGTTTTACAGCTGCTGTGCTTAGGGCGGCAGGAGGTGTAAAAAAAAAGCCGCTCAGAGACATTGTTTACAAACACGTTATTCAGCGGTTTCCGACCCTCTACACCATGGAGGCGTTAACACATCCCGACTGTGTTAGACGAGAGAAACGCTGAGTTTACAATTGAACCTCGTGTTAGCTGTGTCCCATCGCGCTGATACCCCGCTGAACGGGTGTGACTACCTCTGCCCCGTGACCCTGCCCTCACCTTCTCTTCCATGTACTTGCCCCCTGCTCCCTCCCTGTCCTCAGCCCCCTGCCCCCTTCACCTTCCCCACTCCTTGCCCTCTGCTCCTGTTTCCTCCCCAACTTTGAGCAGAGATGAAAGTGAAAGAGACGGGAGGCTGAGTCGCCTCTCCCTCCCCCTGCTCTCTCCATTTGGACTGAAACCAACCCCGTCTCTGTAACCGCCAACACTCCCGCTCCATGTGATTTACTTATTGTAACTTACGCCTTGCACTGCTGCGAAAAAACAGCAAATTCCATGACATATGTGAAGGGTAAGAGGTGAAATACTTTAGGGGAACCTGAGGTGGGAGAGATAGAGAGGAGTCTGATCGCTGTCTCGAGCTCCAGAATTCAACATTGTTTAATGTAATTTCCAGTACACAAGTGTAAAAGCATCTGCTCTCAGGATGAGGCTTTTCATTCCAGGATGAAGGAGATGTCTTCCTTTTTTAAACAAAGGGGCTTCCCTTCGTCCACCATCAACTCTGCTCTCAAACGCATCTCTCCCATTTCCCGCACATCTGCCCTAACCCCATTCGCCCACCACCCCATTCGGGATAGGGTTCCCCTTGTCCTTACCTACCACCCCACCAGCCTCCAGGTCCAATGTATAATTCTCCGTAACTTCCGCCACCTCCAACAGGATCCCACTACCAAACACATTTTTCCCTCCCCCCCTTTCTGCTTTTCGCAGGGATCGCTCCCTACGCGACTCCCTTGTCCACTCATCCCCCCCATCCCTTCCCACCAATCTCCTTCCTGGCACTTATCCTTGTAAACGGAACAAGTGTTACACCTGCCCTTACACTTCCTCCCTCACCACCATTCAGGGCCCCAGACAGTCCTTCCAGGTGAGGTGACACTTCACCTGTGAGTTGGCTGGTGTGGTATACTGTATCCGGTGCTCCCGGTGTGGCCTTTTATATATTGGTGAGACCCGACGCAGACTGGGAGACCGTTTCGCTGAACACCTATGCTCGGTCTGCCAGAGAAAGCAGGATCTCCCAGTGGCCACACATTTTAATTCCACGTCCCATTCCCATTCTGATATGTCTATCCATGGCCTCGTCTACTGTCAAGGTGAAGCCACACTCAGGTTGGAGGAACAACACCTTATATACCAGCTGGGTAGCCTCCAACCTGATGGCATGAACATTGACTTCTCTAGCTTCCGTTAATGCCTCTCCTCCCCTTCTTACCCCATCCCTGACAATATTTAGTTGTTTGCCTGTTCTCCATCTCCCTCTGGTGCTTCCCCCCCCACCCCTTCTTTCTCCCGAGGCCTCCCGTCCCATGATCCTTTCCCTTCTCCAGCTCTGTATCACTTTCGCCAATCACCTTTCCAGCTCTTAGCTTCATCCCACTCCCTCCGGTCTTCTCCTATCATTTCCCCCCTCCCCCCACTACTTTCAAATCTCTTACTATCTTTTCTTTCAGTTAGTCCTGACGAAGGGTCTCGGCTCGAAACGTCGACAGTGCTTCTCCCTATAGATGCTGCCTGGCCTGCTGTGTTCCACCAGCATTTTGTGTGTGTGTTGTTTTAAAATAATTGTTACTCCAGATAAGACAAAGAATATATTAATAAAAAACAAGGTATATTTAAATACATAAGATGGTTTATATAACACATTGATTGATTGTCTGCCCATTGATTACCTGACTGGCAGACCACAGTACGTGCACTTGCAACACTGTGTGTCAGACAGAGTGGTCAGCAGCACTGGGGCTCCACAGGGAACTGTCCTATCTCCCTTTCTCTTCACCATCTACACCTCGGACTTCAACTACTGCACAGAGTCTTGCCATCTTCAGAAGTTTTCTGATGACTCTGCCATAGTTGGATGCATCAGCAAGGGAGATGAGGCTGAGTACAGGGCTACGGTGGGAAACTTTGTCACATGGTGCTAGCAGAATCATCTGCAGCTTAATGTGAAAAAGACTAAGGAGCTGGTGGTGGACCTGAGGAGGGCTAAGGCACCAGTGACCCCTGTTTCCATCCAAGGGGTCAGTGTGGACATGGTGGAGGATTACAATTACCTGGGGATACGAATGGACAATAAACTGGACTGGTCAAAGAACACTGAGGCTGTCTGTAAGAAGGGTCAGAGCCGTCTCTATTTCCTGAAGAGACTGAGGTCCTTTAACATCTGCCGGATGATGCTGAGGATGTTCTACGAGGCTGTGGTGGCCAGTGCTATCATTTTTGCTGTTGTGTGCTGGGGCAGGAGGCTGAGGGTAACAGACACCAACAGAATCAACAAACTCATTCGTAAGGCCAGTGATGTTGTGGGAGTGGAACCGGACTCTCTGACGGTGGTGTCTGAAAAGAGGATGCTGTCCAAGTTGCATGCCATCTTGGACAATGCCTCCCATCCACTCCATAATGTACTGGTTAGGCACAGGAGTACATTCAGCCAGAGACTCATTCCACCGAGATGTAACACTGTGCGTCAAAGGAAGTCATTCCTGCCTGTGACCATCAAACTTTACAACTCCTCCCTCGGAGTGTCAGACACCCTGAGCCAATAGGCTGGTCCTGGACTTATTTCCACTTGGCATAATTAACTTATTATCTAATTATTTATGGTTTTATATTGCTATATTTCTTCACTATTCTGGTTTGGTGCGGCTGTAACGAAACCCAATTTCCCTCGGGATCAATAAATTATGTCTGTCTGTCTGTAAAGTGACGCTAGGCACAGGAGTGCCTGTACGTAAGGTGACTCTGACAGGAAATGATTAAGTACTGATGGTTGGGGATATGGAGGAGCGGGTTAGTGATGGGAATGGGGCAAACAGTCCATGAGGAGGGTGGGTGGGATTATTCATATTGCTGGCCACTTCCCGACACCTTTCTGTATATATGCCCTTGACGGCGGGTAGGCCGGTGTCGGTTCCCACCCCAAACCTCTCGGCACTCTCTCCCACCTTTAGATGATGCCCCGATCCTATTTCTCCTCGCCTCGCGTCCTGCCAGACCCGACCCCAGCTCCCGAAACCCCAAACCGTCCCGCGACTTTTGGTCGCAAACAAGAAAATCTGCAGATGCTGTAAATCCAAGCAACACGCATAAAATGCTGGAGGAACTCAGCAGGCCAGGCAGGATCCATGGAAAAAAGTACAGTCGCCGTTTCTGGCCGAACTCCTTCGGCAGGACGGGTTCCTCCAGCATTTTGCGTGTGTGTTGCCACGACTATTGTTGCTGGCCAGGCATCCCCTGGCGCGTTAGCTCCCTCTGCTGGGCGCAGATGGGTGAGAACCGCAGCAGCAACTGCTTCAGGGGAGGGGAGGGGAGGTCATGCCTCAGGTACTCAAGCACTCCATGCTCCCTTCTATATCAAAATTCTCATCCTCCTGCTCAGATCTCTGGAGATAATCTCCTCTCCCCTCTCCTTAGACGTTCATACCCGTTCTGCTTCTCGCTTCCTGTCTTCAATTAGAGCCCAAGAGTTGAAACAGAAACAAGCTTTTCAGCCCAACATGGTATTTGCCCATCTGCACTAATTCTATTTGCCCGCATTAGGACAGTATCCTTCCATACCTTGCCTAGTTAAGAGTCTGGCTAAACCATAGCAATCAGGGTTCAATTCTGCCACTGTCCATAAGGAGTCTGCACTTTCTCCCTGTGACCACGTGAGCTTTCTTTGGGTGCTCTGGTTTTTTCCCATATTCCAAAGACACCTTTGGGTTAGCCATCTTGTACTCCTTTCCCTCCACCTTCTACCCTCTTCCCTTCCAGTCCCGATGAAGGGTCTCCACCTGAAACATCGGCTGTTTAATCCCACTCCATAGATGTTGCCTGACCCGCTGAGTTCCTCTAGCATTTTGTCTCACGATTTCCAGCGCCTGCAGAATCTCATGCCTATTAGTAGGTTAACTGGTCATTACATGGGTGAAGTGGGCCTGTGTGTGTTTGTTGGGCTGGAAGGGCCTATCACCGTGCTGTAGCTCTTAACAAATAAACAAATGCCTCTTAAACGTAGTGATGAATCTGATTCCACCACCTCGTCTGGTAGATAACAACCACATTTTGTTAGAAAATGTACTCCTCAGGCCCCATTTAAGGAGGAGGGTGATAGATTCTTGATTAGTCAGGAGATGAAGGGATATGCGGAGAAAGCAGGAGATTGGGGCTGAGAGGGAAAATGGTGGAGCAGACTTGATGGGCCAAATGGCCTAATTCAACTCCTTTATCTTATGGGTGCCTGCTTTTCGGAGAGGTTGCCCACCTGGTGATTTCAGGGCAGTAGAAAGAATGTCACAGGCTGCAGGAGATCCTCATCAGCTAGGAGCACTAAACCAACCCCCACCCCTTTCCACACCAAAGTTCTCTTGGGGAGGTTTGTCTGTCTGGGTTCATCATGGAGCAATTCATTGCACAGGAAATTTAGAAGCTGCAGTGAGCCCAGTACATCACGGGAACATCCCTCCCCACCATTGGTAGTATCTACAGGAGGTGCTGCCTCAAGAAGGCAACATCGATCATCAAAGATCTCCATCCTATGGGCATGCCGTTTTCTCGCAGCGACCATCAGGCTGAAAGTACAGAGTATAAAACTAAGAGGAGTAGAATATAAAAGCAGGGATGTAATACTGAGGCTTTTTCAGACATTGGTCAGGTCACACTTGGAGTATTCTGATCAGCTTTGGGCCCCAAGAAAAAACGTGCTGACATTGGAAGGGGTTCAGAGGAGGACTATGAGAATAATCCTGGGAATAAAGGTATTAAAGTGTTGGCGCGTGGCCTAGTGTGCAAGGCATCAGACTAGTAACCAGAAGGTCACTGGTTCGAGCCTCAGCTGAGGCAGCGTGTTTGTGTCCTTGAGCAAGGCACTTAACAACACATTGCTCTGTGACGTCACCGGTGCCAAGCTGCATGGGTCCTAGTGCCCTTCCCTCAGACAACATCGGTGGCGTGGAGAGGGGAAGGCCTGCAGCTTGGGCAACTGCCGG
This sequence comes from Hemitrygon akajei, assembly GCF_048418815.1. NCBI lineage: Eukaryota > Metazoa > Chordata > Chondrichthyes > Myliobatiformes > Dasyatidae > Hemitrygon > Hemitrygon akajei. Next base: position 194,966,895 of record NC_133125.1, on the reverse strand, counting down.
TCTCCCATACAACCCTGCCCAGGCCTGCGCCCTGGAAACTCCAGGCGCAGATCCATGGTCTCTCGAGACCGACGGATGCCACCATTCAAAGGTATTAAAATATAAGAAGAGATTTTAAAATTTAACAATCTATCAGGCCCCCCAAAGGAACCTGCAGCACCTATTTAACACTAGCCTAAGCACAGGACAATTTACAGTGCAATGACCAGTTAACCTACTCACCGGTATGTCTTTGGACTGTGGGAAACGGGAACACCCAGAGAACATCCATGTGGTCATGGGGTGAATGTACAAACTTCTTCCAGACAGTGCTGGAATTGAACTCCCATCTCCGATGCCCCAAGCTGTGTTGGCTCTGAGCCTGTACTCGCTGGAGGTTGGAATGGGAAAGGGAGGGGAAATCTCATTGAAGCCTATGGAATATTAAAGGACTTACGTAGAGTGGATGTGGAGAGCTTGTTTCCAATAGTGGGAGGAGTCTAAGACCAGAGGGCACAGCCTCAGAATAAAGAGGCATCCATTTAACAGATTAGGGGGCTGAGTCATTGTTAAAGCAGAGATTGATAGGTTCTGGATTAGTCAGGGCATCAAAGGTTACGGGGAGAATAGGGTTGTGTGGGAAGATATATCATCCATGATTGAATGGTGGAGAAGGCTCAATGGGCAGAATGACCTAATTCTGCTCCTTTGTCATATCTTCTTAACAGATTCTTCCCTTCAGCCATTCAGTTCCTGAACCAATCTGCTCAACCTCAATCACTGCCTCAGTATAGCAACACTGACCACTTTGATCACAGTACGCTCAAATGTTTTAATTACGTTCGTTCTTGAAAGAAAGTGCATAATTTATGTTATTTCAAGTTATTTTAGTTAATGTTGTGTCTGTGAGGCTGAGTGCCCGCGATGCTGCTGCTACTAAGTTTTTCTTTAGGCCTGTGCCCATATACAGTGTGTGTGTGTGACATATACGACTATAAACTTGGCAAAACCTGAGATTGGCGCCAGACAGCTCAATCTCTAACGTTCCACGCACCTCACTGGGTCGGAATACTGCATGGACCATCCGCTTCTACACACCCAGGGCCGGAATAGGGCAGCAGCGAAAGGCAGAAAGGGATGGACAAAACCCTTTGAGAGGGCAGAAGTCAGAGGCTTTTTCCCAGGGCTGAAATGGTTGCCACAAGAGGACACAGGTTTAAGGTGCTGGGGAGTAGGTACAGAGACGTCAGGGGTAAATTTTTTAAGCGGTAAGTGGTGAGTGTGTGGAATGGGCTGCTGGCAACGGTGGTGGAGGCGGATACGATAGGGTCTTTTAAGAGACTTTTGGATAGGTACACAGAGCTTAGTAAAATAGAGGGCTATGGGTAAGCCTAGTAATTTCTAAGGTAGGGACATGTTCGGCACAACTTTGTGGGCTGAAAGGCCTGTATTGTGCTGTAGGTTTTCTATGTTTATTTCATTTGGACTTTGAGCAAATTTTATGTCACCACTTACAAATTTTTCCCACTTTCCCAATCCCCACCACCCACTTTTCCACTGCCCCCTCCCCAGAACTTCCCCCTCTCCCAATTCACACTACCCCACCTCCCACATCCCCACCCCAAACTCCCACTCCTCTCCCAATCCACACTGACCTCACGTCCCCAGAACAATCCCACATCCCACTCCCCCATCTCCCAATCCACACTACACTCATCTCCCACTCCCCCACCTCCTCAGAACAATCTCACACCCCCACTTCCCCCTCTCCCAATCCACACTACCCCCACCTCCCTGACACAATCCCACACCCCCCTCTCCCAATCCATACTGGCTACCACCTCCCCAAAATTATCCCACACCCCCACTCCCCCCTCTTGCAATCCACACTGCACCCACTTTCCACTTCTTTATTTAACAAACATATCCATCAATTTATCACAGTTTACAGCATTAAAGATTCCTGAGAGAGAACACCTTCCAAAATCTTACTCAGTAAGCTCGCTCTCCATTTTACTGAATAAACTCATAGAGCCCATAGTAATTAGATTAACAGATTGTCCACTTTATTGGATAAACATTCCTTTATTTCGTTGGCTGTACTTGTTTTATTATGTGAACACATAACCACTTTCATTGCATAAACATTTCCTATTGGATAAAGTTATACTGCGTTTTATTACTGAGCTCACCCTGCCCCGTCATTTCACATGAAAACAAACCCATTCTTTTGCTGATTGGACTCTCTCTCGTTGGATCTTGACGACGCACACACACATGCTGGGTTCAATCTCCCACGTTATTAAACAGTTTATTGACATTATTAAGTTTATTGACATCTGCTGCCCTGCCTCACTGAAGCTGCACATATGTCTGTTTGAACAATGAAAGATTTTATCATCACTGGGCTCCAGGGGTCAACTGTAAACTTGTCCAAGGGCCAATTGCAAATACTGGCTGGACTGAAGTGGGGAATTTTCTGAGAGTATCAGATCGAGATGAGTGTTTGTCATGAAGAGACAATCATGAGAAGCTGCCTCTGTACTGGAACCAATTTGGAAGCCTGTTCAAGATACCTTGCTTTTTGAAAAGAATTAATAAAGCATCGACTACTTTTATTTAGATACAGCACAGAACTGGCCTCTCCAGTCCACCGAGCCAAGCCGCCCATCAACCCACCGATTTAACCTCAGTTAGAGGACAATTTACAACGACCAATTAACCAGTATATCTTTGGACTGTGAGAAGAAACCAGAGGAACTGGAGAAATTGCATGTACACACCAGAAGAGCACACAAACTTTCTTATGGAGGATGCCAGAATTGTACTCCGATGTTCCAAGCTGCAACAGCGTCGTGCTAACTGCTACACTACTGTGGTGCATTAGTAGATGGGCTGAAGGGCCTGTTTCTGTGCCGTTCTACTCTATGACTCTAATCTTATTTAACAATAGATATGACCTTGCTAGCTGGTTCCTTAAAAATGATGCAGCAAGAATAGTTGCTGCTGATTTGATCCAGTGGGGAGTTTGCACGCTCTCTCTGTGATTCCATGAGTTTCCCGCCCCACAAAGGTGCAGGTCAGCCAGTTAATCATCTGTTGTACGTTGCTCCTATTGAGTGTGTGAGTGCTGGAAAATAGGAGGTGCTGATGGGAACGTAGGGAGAATGTTGGTCAGCAGTAAGCACGAAATGCTGAGGGCTGAATGGCCTGTTTCTGTGCCAGATTAATCAATGATTATATGTTGAGTTTCTAAAATACGTTCCGCACCGGGATAGTTAATGTCTATCCTACCGAGGAGACAGACAAAACTCAGTGGGTCAGACAGCATTTACGGAGGGAAGCAGACAGTTGGCATCTCAGGTTGAGGCGTTTCATTGTGGAAAGGATGTAGAAGAGGTTCATGAGGAAGCTGCCTGAATTACAGGGGTTTTAATTAAAAAAGGTGTTGGACAAACTTGGGTTGTAAAGGCCTATGGGTCGATTCTGCAATCTGGAGGTTGGAGGCCCAATCTCTGTAAGTCTCAGTGGCCGGGGCCAGGGTTTGGAGGCCCAGGTTGCAATTGGGATGGGGAACGTGGGATTCCAGGGAATATCATACCCAGGACTATAAGTGAGAAACGGGGAAAACCAGCGAGTGTGGCCATGCTTCCAGCACCCACAACTTAAGAACCAGTACGCTTCTGGAGTGTAGGGGGAAACCAGAGCACCAGGAGGAAACCCACATGGAAATGAACAAAATCCTTACAGAGCGTGGCGTGAACCGAACCCGGATTGCAAGTGTCAAGCAACTGCTGCGCTACTGCGGTGCCCACTTGTTGCACGTTACACAAAAGAGAAGCCAATGGAGGCCTTTCAGCCCTTTTTAACTGTGTTGCCACTGAATACGGTCACCTTCCTATCCTAAATCATAATCACAGTTATTCCTTAAACATTTAAAAAAAAGCTCTATCTGGAATATTTTCAGTGAAGTTTAATGAGTAGAGAATTCCAGAGGCTCACAAGTCCACAAAATAAAATAAAGCAATGGGTAGCTCCTTATTTCTAAACAGTGGCCCCCAGTTCCAGACTTGCACAGAGCCACCCTCCCTCAGTACTGCCTCTCCCAGAGCATGACCATTCCACATCTCTTTTCCAAAACTACAAGTTTATTCACACAAAAATACATGAAATACAAAAATCTATTCTTTACAAGACACTGAACAAATTCAAATTAAAATGATTATTACTGTCTATAAAAGTCAACTCCCTGCAGGGGTGGGGGGGGGGAGACACCATTCTGGAAATCCCCCATTGTACACATGATGACTACATACTTCCAGTTCAAAGACTCAGGGACACGAATGTAACCCTGGAAGTGGAGCACGCAGTCGGCCCCGGCTGTGCCCTCGACTGCCCGCCACCTGGACAAGTGAGTAGCCATCTGCCCAGCCCAGGAGCAAGCCCCCCCACCCCCCTCCATACTGGGAGCTTGTATATCCGGAGCACGGGGCTGAAGTATAACTAGAACTTGAGGAATAGTCCTTTCAGATACTCAAACAGGGGCTGCAAGCTCTCACACTCCATATAAATGTGGCACACTGACTCCTCATGCCCACAGAAAGTATAGGTGGACAGGGAGTCAGCGAACCAACTTAAAATCCCTTTATCACACTATGATCTATTTTCTTTGCTTGTTGATATCCCAGGTCCCATATGAATGCTTCATATTCATCAATCAGTTGTATTGTATCCTGCTGCTGTTTTATTTTCTATTAGCTCTATTTCACCTTCAAGTTTAATGCTCTGTACTTATCTAGAGTTCATATCTACATCTTTAGAAAATAGTTCTATTTGAATTAATTGCTTTAGCTTTACTAATGAAGGAGCATATAATTTCAAATCATCCATCAAGAGAAGGTGTGTCAAGGTAATTTGTTTGGTTGTCTCTGATTTGATACCCTAGTCTCATCTGAATCAGTAAGTTATTATTGTTTTTTGTATTTGCACAGTTCGTTGTCTTTTGCACACTGGCTGTTTATCCATCCTGTTGCGTGTAAGTCTTACATTGCTCTGTTTTGCTTCTTGGGTTTACTGTGTGTGCCCAGGAGCAAATGAAGCTCAGGGATGTGAATGGCACCCTCTCACAGAAACAGCACCACCCTCCACTGACAAAGGAGCACCCTGACTAGAAGTGACTAAACCCCAAACCCCATAAACTTGGGTCTGCTCCCACAGAGCAGCGCAGCTGAAGCTTGCCTCCTGCATGTAATGCCCCTGTTGGAGAAAGTGTGTCGACGGTATACGCCAGCGCGGAGTGTGCTCAGTGTACAGATATCGCTGCAGGGTCCCGAGGCAGACTGGGTACGTATGCACAACATTGACTGACCGCCCTCCACTATCAAAAGTCTCAGGACCACAGCAGAGACCCAGCGTCTCCTGCTGCCCCAGAAGTTCCACCAGCCTCTTCTGGGTTCTGGAAACAGGAGCTGTGAATGGGACCAAAGTGACCAGCTGGCACCAGATTATGGAGGCAACCAGCTGATTTGAGACCAGCGCCCTTCCCTGGTACAAAATTGCACACAGTCAGCCCCAACTGTTTCCCAGCCAGGCAGTGACTTTCATCTCTAAATTCTGCCAAGTCGCTGGCCAGGTCTCCTCAGTGGAGCTCAGCTAGGCTCCCAGACAGAGGTGGTGTGTGGTGCTCCAGGAAAAAGAGCTTGAACCCTCTGGCAGGGACTCCACCCACCACTGAATCACCAATAGACTGCCACACTCGTTGACTTTTGCAGAGGACACAGCCAAGAGAATCCGCTGCCAGTCTCACAACCTCTGTGATCACGAGAAGGATGTCATCGGCATGAGCTGAAGGGACGGCACTATGTCTGGTTTGTGAAGAACCAAACCCCTTCAGTCTCTTACAGAGGTGGCTCAAGAATGGTTCTACACAAACACGCCCTCTCAAAGCACAAGGACAGTTGTCAAGAACCTGTTGACTTTAACAAGGTGCTCTCCAACAATAGTGGCCCTTCGTCAGTACTACCCCTCTCACATTACAACCCTCCACTAGTACCTGTCGTGGTTACTTGAAATGACCTGGAGACACAGTCAATTCTTCGAGAAGTTTAAACCCTTATTTGCAAACAAAGGCTGAGGCAGTCAATGAACTTGTCACCGAAAGCCCCCCGAGCTCCGGTGTACAGCATTCTTTATAGTAATTTCTTATCTCAGTTACATTTCGGTTTTATCAGCATACCCAATCAATTTTTAGTTGCATATCATCTATACATTAACTAACCAATCGCTCTTGCCTAGTTCTCGGTGCGCCACCAGTATTTCTTTCCAGTTCACATCTTTGGCCTCATTCCTAGCCAAGGTTGTTTCTCAGTCAGCCTGCTTAACCTCCCTCACATTACATCTTCTGCTCGTACCATCCTGTCCGCCACCGTTATCTCTTAATAAACAAAGGCTGAGTATAATATATGGAATACATTTCAGCTAATTAGTGCTGCTAGCTAAACAGGTGTTCTTTAAGTATGTAGCTAAGCGAATACAAGGTATCTAGTAAAACAATACATAGCAAAATGTGTCTAGTAAAATAATACATAGTAATATTCAGTACATAGGAGCGATTACATAGTGTAGTAAATAGCTAGTATATAGTGGTTATATTTCAGGTATATATAGTGATTATGTCAGGTATATTTCTCAATATACCCTTCTCCCAAGGAGTGATCCTTCCTCAGCTCCACCCTCCCGAGGGGTGACCCTCCCTCAGTACCCCCCTCTGAAAGTGTGACCTTCCCTTTGTACCCCATTGCCAAGCTGTGGCCTTCCCTCAACATAGCCCTCCAAGGGGTAACCCTTCCTCAGTACCTCATTCCCCAAGGAGTGACCCTCCCTCAGTACTGTCCTCCAAAGGTGCGACTCTCCCTGTATTGTCCCTCCCAGTGGGACTCTCCCTCATTATCAGCCCTCTCTCCCTCAGTATCGCCCCGTTTTTTCTTTCTTTTCATAACACTCTGCACAGGGCCAAACAATGGCTTCACCGTCACGAAGACCCCTTCCACCGTTACTCCCGGTTCAGGGCCAGGGTCACCTCTCCAGCAGACCGCAGGTCGAAGATGATCTTCTTTCGGATCTCGCCAAACGTAACAATGCCCAGACTCCCAACAACAGTCACGGCCATGACCTTTAACTTCTTCTTTGTGCTACATGCTAAGGGAAATCACTTTGCCCGGCGTTTTTTGAGGTTAACTGTCTGAAAGGTGATGCTTCTCCTCCAGAAGCCCGTCCGGAGTGTCGAGGCCCCGCCATTTTGGATTGGCTGCCCGCCATGTTATAGCACTTCACAGTCAGAATTAAAACCGCCGCTGTATTAGGTTCAGTCACACCACTAATTCAGGGAGCAGTTCCAAGAAGGGAGAAAGGATAGGAGTCTCGTTCAGACTGGAAGGAAAGCCTGTGTGATGGGACACTTCAGCACTGATTTTCACACCGAGCCGCTCCGACACCCGTCCGTCCGCGCCGCAGTCCAAAGTGTCGCCGCAAAACTCCTCAACCAGTCGTGTCGGGCCGAGTACTCCAGGCGGGAGAGGGCCTACCGATGTCAAAAGGCTAGTAAATCCGTCCCAGCTCCCGTTAAAAATTGCAGAAGCGACATTAGCAGCCCGCCAACTTCTATCGCTGCCGCAGCCCGAGCGCAGACTCCACAAAAATGGAGAACAGTCGAAACGGCTGCAGTCCAATACCAAAGAGTACATTCCTCTGCCGGTCCCCGTCACTTGTTCTGCATTGACATCCGAAACAAACTCCAGCTTACAGGACGCACACAATACTGCCCCTCCGACAGCGCGACGCTCCCTCAGAGCAGCCCCTCCCACAGGGCGACGCTCCCTCAGAACCGCCCCTCCCACAGGGCGACGCTCCCTCAGAGCAGTCCCTCCCACAGGGCGACGCTACCTCAGGGCAGCCCCTCCGACAGCGCGACGCTCCCTCAGAGCCGCCCCTCCCACAGCGCGAGGCTCCCTCAGAGCCGCCCCTCCGACAGGGCGACGCTCCCTCAGAGCCGTCCCTCCGACAGGGCGACGTTCCCTCAGAGCCGTCCCTCCGACAGGGCGACGCTCCCTCAGAGCCGCCCCTCCCACATTGTGACGCTCCCTCAGAGCCACCCCTCCCACAGCGCGACGCTCCCTCAGAGCCGCCCCTCCCACATTGTGACGTTCCCTCAGAGCCGCCCCTCCGACAGGGCGATGTTCCCTCAGAGCCGTCCCTCCGACAGGGCGACGCTCCCTCAGAGCCGTCCCTCCGACAGGGCGACGTTCCCTCAGAGCCGTCCCTCCCACAGGGCCACGCTCCCTCAGAGCCGCCCCTCCCACAGCGCGACGCTCCCTCAGAGCCGTCCCTCCCACACGGCGACGTTCCCTCAGAGCCGTCCCTCCTACAGGGCGACGTTCCCTCAGAGCCGTCCCTCCCACAGCGCGACGCTCCCTCAGAGCCGCCCCTCCCACAGCGCGACGCTCCCTCAGAGCCGCCCCTCCCACAGCGCGACGTTCCCTCAGGGCCGCCCCTCCCACAGCGCGACTCTCCCTCAGAGCCGCCCCTCCGACAGGGCGACGCTCCCTCAGAGCTGCCCCTCCCACAGGGCGACGTTCCCTCAGAGCCGCCCCTCCGACAGGGCGACCTTCCCTCAGAGCCGCCCCTCCGACAGGGCGACGCTCCCTCAGAGCCGCCCCTCCGACAGGGCGACGCTCCCTCAGATCAGCCCCTCCGACAGGGCGACGTTCCCTCAGAGCAGCCCCTCCCACAGGGCGACGTTCCCTCAGAGCCGCCTCTCCGACAGGGCGACGCTCCCTCAGAGCAGCCCCTCCCACAGGGCGACGTTCCCTCAGAGCCGCCCCTCCGACAGCGCGACGTTCCCTCAGAGCAGCCCCTCCAACAGGGCGACGCTCCCTCAGAGCCGCCCCTCCCACAGGGCGACGCTCCCTCAGAGCCGCCCCTCCCACAGGGCGACGCTCCCTCAGAGCCGCCCCTCCCACAGGGCGACGTTCCCTCAGAGCAGCCCCTCCCACATTGTGACGCTCCCTCAGAGCCACCCCTCCCACAGCGCGACGCTCCCTCAGAGCCTCCCCTCCCACATTGTGACGTTCCCTCAGAGCCGCCCCTCCGACAGGGCGATGTTCCCTCAGAGCCGTCCCTCCGACAGGGCGACGCTCCCTCAGAGCCGTCCCTCCGACAGGGCGACGTTCCCTCAGAGCCGTCCCTCCCACAGGGCCACGCTCCCTCAGAGCCGCCCCTCCCACAGCGCGACGCTCCCTCAGAGCCGCCCCTCCTACAGGGCGACGTTCCCTCAGAGCCGTCCCTCCCACACGGCGACGCTCCCTCAGAGCCGCCCCTCCCACAGCGCGACGCTCCCTCAGAGCCGTCCCTCCCACACGGCGACGTTCCCTCAGAGCCGTCCCTCCTACAGGGCGACGTTCCCTCAGAGCCGTCCCTCCCACAGCGCGACGCTCCCTCAGAGCCGCCCCTCCCACAGCGCGACGCTCCCTCAGAGCCGCCCCTCCCACAGCGCGACGTTCCCTCAGGGCCGCCCCTCCCACAGCGCGACTCTCCCTCAGAGCCGCCCCTCCGACAGGGCGACGCTCCCTCAGAGCCGCCCCTCCCACAGGGCGACGTTCCCTCAGAGCCGCCCCTCACACAGGGCGACCTTCCCTCAGAGCCGCCCCTCCGACAGGGCGACGCTCCCTCAGAGCCGCCCCTCCGACAGGGCGACGCTCCCTCAGATCAGCCCCTCCGACAGGGCGACGTTCCCTCAGAGCAGCCCCTCCCACAGGGCGACGTTCCCTCAGAGCCGCCTCTCCGACAGGGCGACGCTCCCTCAGAGCAGCCCCTCCCACAGGGCGACGTTCCCTCAGAGCCGCCCCTCCGACAGCGCGACGTTCCCTCAGAGCAGCCCCTCCAACAGGGCGACGCTCCCTCAGAGCCGCCCCTCCCACAGGGCGACGCTCCCTCAGAGCCGCCCCTCCCACAGGGCGACGTTCCCTCAGAGCAGCCCCTCCGACAGGGCGACGCTCCCTCAGAGCCGCCCCTCCCACAGGGCGACGCTCCCTCAGAGCCGCCCCTCCCACAGGGCGACGTTCCCTCAGAGCAGCCCCTCCGACAGGGCGACGCTCCCTCAGAGCAGCCCCTCCGACAGGGCGACGCTCCCTCAGAGCCGCCCCTCCGACAGGGCGACGCTCCCTCAGAGCAGCCCCTCCGACAGCGCGACGTTCCCTCAGAGCCGCCCCTCCCACAGTGCGACGCTCCCTCAGAGCCGCCCCTCCGACAGGGCGACGCTCCCTCAGAGCCGCCCCTCCGACAGGGCGACGTTCCCACAGAGCAGCCCCTCCCACAGGGCGACGTTCCCTCAGAGCCGCCCCTCCCACAGCGCGACGTTCCCTCAGAGCCGTCCCTCCCACACGGCGACGTTCCCTCAGAGCCGTCCCTCCCACAGCGCGACGCTCCCTCAGAGCCGCCCCTCCCACAGCGCGACTCTCCCTCAGAGCCGCCCCTCCGACAGGGCGACGCTCCCTCAGAGCCGCCCCTCCCACAGGGCGACGTTCCCTCAGAGCCGCCCCTCACACAGGGCGACCTTCCCTCAGAGCCGCCCCTCCGACAGGGCGACGCTCCCTCAGAGCCGCCCCTCCGACAGGGCGACGCTCCCTCAGATCAGCCCCTCCGACAGGGCGACGTTCCCTCAGAGCAGCCCCTCCCACAGGGCGACGTTCCCTCAGAGCCGCCCCTCCGACAGGGCGACGCTCCCTCAGAGCAGCCCCTCCCACAGGGCGACGTTCCCTCAGAGCCGCCCCTCCGACAGCGCGACGTTCCCTCAGAGCAGCACCTCCGACAGGGCGACGCTCCCTCAGAGCAGCCCCTCCGACAGGGCGACGCTCCCTCAGAGCCGCCCCTCCGACAGGGCGACGCTCCCTCAGAGCCGCCCCTCTGACAGGGCGACGCTCCCTCAGAGCAGCCCCTCCGACAGCGCGACGTTCCCTCAGAGCCGCCCCTCCCACAGCGCGACGCTCCCTCAGAGCCAACCCTCCCACAGGGCGACGCTCCCTCAGAGCCGCCCCTCCTACAGGGCGACGTTCCCTCAGAGCCATCCCTCCCACACGGCGACGCTCCCTCAGAGCCGCCCCTCCCACAGCGCGACGCTCCCTCAGAGCCGTCCCTCCCACACGGCGACGTTCCCTCAGAGCCGTCCCTCCGACAGGGCGACGTTCCCTCAGAGCCGTCCCTCCGACAGGGCGACGCTCCCTCAGAGCCGCCCCTCCCACATTGTGACGCTCCCTCAGAGCCACCCCTCCCACAGCGCGACGCTCCGTCAGAGCCGCCCCTCCCACATTGTGACGTTCCCTCAGAGCCGCCCCTCCGACAGGGCGATGTTCCCTCAGAGCCGTCCCTCCGACAGGGCGACGCTCCCTCAGTGCCGTCCCTCCGACAGGGCGACGTTCCCTCAGAGCCGTCCCTCCCACAGGGCCACGCTCCCTCAGAGCCGCCCCTCCCACAGCGCGACGCTCCCTCAGAGCCGTCCCTCCCACACGGCGACGTTCCCTCAGAGCCGTCCCTCCTACAGGGCGACGTTCCCTCAGAGCCGTCCCTCCCACAGCGCGACGCTCCCTCAGAGCCGCCCCTCCCACAGCGCGACGCTCCCTCAGAGCCGCCCCTCCCACAGCGCGACGTTCCCTCAGGGCCGCCCCTCCCACAGCGCGACTCTCCCTCAGAGCCGCCCCTCCGACAGGGCGACGCTCCCTCAGAGCCGCCCCTCCCACAGGGCGACGTTCCCTCAGGGCCGCCCCTCCCACAGCGCGACCTTCCCTCAGAGCCGCCCCTCCGACAGGGCGACGCTCCCTCAGAGCCGCCCCTCCGACAGGGCGACGCTCCCTCAGATCAGCCCCTCCGACAGGGCGACGTTCCCTCAGAGCAGCCCCTCCCACAGGGCGACGTTCCCTCAGAGCCGCCTCTCCGACAGGGCGACGCTCCCTCAGAGCAGCCCCTCCCACAGGGCGACGTTCCCTCAGAGCCGCCCCTCCGACAGCGCGACGTTCCCTCAGAGCAGCCCCTCCAACAGGGCGACGCTCCCTCAGAGCCGCCCCTCCCACAGGGCGACGCTCCCTCAGAGCCGCCCCTCCCACAGGGCGACGCTCCCTCAGAGCCGCCCCTCCCACAGGGCGACGCTCCCTCAGAGCCGCCCCTCCCACAGGGCGACGTTCCCTCAGAGCAGCCCCTCCCACATTGTGACGCTCCCTCAGAGCCACCCCTCCCACAGCGCGACGCTCCCTCAGAGCCTCCCCTCCCACATTGTGACGTTCCCTCAGAGCCGCCCCTCCGACAGGGCGATGTTCCCTCAGAGCCGTCCCTCCGACAGGGCGACGCTCCCTCAGAGCCGTCCCTCCGACAGGGCGACGTTCCCTCAGAGCCGTCCCTCCCACAGGGCCACGCTCCCTCAGAGCCGCCCCTCCCACAGCGCGACGCTCCCTCAGAGCCGCCCCTCCTACAGGGCGACGTTCCCTCAGAGCCGTCCCTCCCACACGGCGACGCTCCCTCAGAGCCGCCCCTCCCACAGCGCGACGCTCCCTCAGAGCCGTCCCTCCCACACGGCGACGTTCCCTCAGAGCCGTCCCTCCTACAGGGCGACGTTCCCTCAGAGCCGTCCCTCCCACAGCGCGACGCTCCCTCAGAGCCGCCCCTCCCACAGCGCGACGCTCCCTCAGAGCCGCCCCTCCCACAGCGCGACGTTCCCTCAGGGCCGCCCCTCCCACAGCGCGACTCTCCCTCAGAGCCGCCCCTCCGACAGGGCGACGCTCCCTCAGAGCCGCCCCTCCCACAGGGCGACGTTCCCTCAGAGCCGCCCCTCACACAGGGCGACCTTCCCTCAGAGCCGCCCCTCCGACAGGGCGACGCTCCCTCAGAGCCGCCCCTCCGACAGGGCGACGTTCCCTCAGAGCCGCCCCTCCCACAGTGCGACGCTCCCTCAGAGCCGCCCCTCCCACAGGGCGACGTTCCCTCAGAGCAGCCCCTCCGACAGGGCGACGCTCCCTCAGAGCCGCCCCTCCCACAGGGCGACGCTCCCTCAGAGCCGCCCCTCCCACAGGGCGACGTTCCCTCAGAGCAGCCCCTCCGACAGGGCGACGCTCCCTCAGAGCAGCCCCTCCGACAGGGCGACGCTCCCTCAGAGCCGCCCCTCCCACAGGGCGACGTTCCCTCAGAGCAGCCCCTCCGACAGGGCGACGCTCCCTCAGAGCCGCCCCTCCCACAGGGCGACGCTCCCTCAGAGCCGCCCCTCCCACAGGGCGACGCTCCCTCAGAGCCGCCCCTCCCACAGGGCGACGTTCCCTCAGAGCAGCCCCTCCGACAGGGCGACGCTCCCTCAGAGCAGCCCCTCCGACAGGGCGACGCTCCCTCAGAGCCGCCCCTCCGACAGGGCGACGCTCCCTCAGAGCAGCCCCTCCGACAGCGCGACGTTCCCTCAGAGCCGCCCCTCCCACAGCGCGACGCTCCCTCAGAGCCGCCCCTCCGACAGGGCGACGCTCCCTCAGAGCCGCCCCTCCGACAGGGCGACGTTCCCACAGAGCAGCCCCTCCCACAGGGCGACGTTCCCTCAGAGCCGCCCCTCCCACAGCGCGACGTTCCCTCAGAGCCGTCCCTCCCACACGGCGACGTTCCCTCAGAGCCGTCCCTCCCACAGCGCGACGCTCCCTCAGAGCCGCCCCTCCCACAGCGCGACTCTCCCTCAGAGCCGCCCCTCCGACAGGGCGACGCTCCCTCAGAGCCGCCCCTCCCACAGGGCGACGTTCCCTCAGAGCCGCCCCTCACACAGGGCGACCTTCCCTCAGAGCCGCCCCTCCGACAGGGCGACGCTCCCTCAGAGCCGCCCCTCCGACAGGGCGACGCTCCCTCAGATCAGCCCCTCCGACAGGGCGACGTTCCCTCAGAGCAGCCCCTCCCACAGGGCGACGTTCCCTCAGAGCCGCCCCTCCGACAGGGCGACGCTCCCTCAGAGCAGCCCCTCCCACAGGGCGACGTTCCCTCAGAGCCGCCCCTCCGACAGCGCGACGTTCCCTCAGAGCAGCACCTCCGACAGGGCGACGCTCCCTCAGAGCAGCCCCTCCGACAGGGCGACGCTCCCTCAGAGCCGCCGCTCCCACAGGGCGACGTTCCCTCAGAGCCGCCCCTCACACAGGGCGACCTTCCCTCAGAGCCGCCCCTCCGACAGGGCGACCTTCCCTCAGAGCAGCCCCTCCCACAGGGCGACGTTCCCTCAGAGCCGCCCCTCCGACAGGGCGACGCTCCCTCAGAGCAGCCCCTCCCACAGGGCGACGTTCCCTCAGAGCCGCCCCTCCGACAGCGCGACGTTCCCTCAGAGCAGCCCCTCCGACAGGGCGACGCTCCCTCAGAGCAGCCCCTCCGACAGGGCGACGCTCCCTCAGAGCCGCCCCTCCGACAGGGCGACGCTCCCTCAGAGCCGCCCCTCCGACAGGGCGATGCTCCCTCAGAGCAGCCCCTCCGACAGCGCGACGTTCCCTCAGAGCCGCCCCTCCCACAGCGCGACGCTCCCTCAGAGCCGCCCCTCCGACAGGGCGACGCTCCCTCAGAGCCGCCCCTCCGACAGGGCGACGTTCCCTCAGAGCAGCCCCTCCTACAGGGCGACGTTCCCTCAGAGCCGCCCCTCCCACAGCGCGACGTTCCCTCAGAGCCGTCCCTCCCACACGGCGACGTTCCCTCAGAGCCGTCCCTCCCACAGCGCGACGCTCCCTCAGAGCCGCCCCTCCCACAGCGCGACGCTCCCTCAGAGCCGCCCCTCCCACAGCGCGACGTTCCCTCAGGGCCGCCCCTCCCACAGCGCGACTCTCCCTCAGAGCCGCCCCTCCGACAGGGCGACGCTCCCTCAGAGCCGCCCCTCCCACAGGGCGACGTTCCCTCAGAGCCGCCCCTCACACAGGGCGACCTTCCCTCAGAGCCGCCCCTCCGACAGGGCGACGCTCCCTCAGATCAGCCCCTCCGACAGGGCGACGTTCCTTCAGAGCAGCCCCTCCCACAGGGCGACGTTCCCTCAGAGCCGCCCCTCCGACAGGGCGACGCTCCCTCAGAGCAGCCCCTCCCACAGGGCGACGTTCCCTCAGAGCCCGCCCCTCCGACAGCGCGACGTTCCCTCAGAGCAGCCCCTCCGACAGGGCGACGCTCCCTCAGAGCAGCCCCTCCGACAGGGCGACGCTCCCTCAGAGCCGCCCCTCCGACAGGGCGACGCTCCCTCAGAGCCGCCCCTCCGACAGGGCGACGCTCCCTCAGAGCCGCCCCTCCGACAGGGCGACGTTCCCACAGAGCAGCCCCTCCCACAGGGCGACCTTCCCTCAGAGCCGCCCCTCCCACAGCGCGACGTTCCCTCAGAGCCGTCCCTCCCACACGGCGACGTTCCCTCAGAGCCGTCCCTCCCACAGCGCGACGCTCCCTCAGAGCCGCCCCTCCCACAGCGCGACTCTCCCTCAGAGCCGCCCCTCCGACAGGGCGACGCTCCCTCAGAGCCGCCCCTCCCACAGGGCGACGTTCCCTCAGAGCCGCCCCTCACACAGGGCGACCTTCCCTCAGAGCCGCCCCTCCCACAGGGCGACGTTCCCTCAGAGCCGCCCCTCCCACAGCGCGACGCTCCCTCAGAGCCGCCCCTCCCACAGGGCGACGCTCCCTCAGAGCCGCCCCTCCGACAGGGCGACGTTCCCTCAGAGCAGCCCCTCCTACAGGGCGACGTTCCCTCAGAGCCGCCCCTCCCACAGCGCGACGTTCCCTCAGAGCCGTCCCTCCCACACGGCGACGTTCCCTCAGAGCCGTCCCTCCCACAGCGCGACGCTCCCTCAGAGCCGCCCCTCCCACAGCGCGACGCTCCCTCAGAGCCGCCCCTCCCACAGCGCGACGTTCACTCAGGGCCGCCCCTCCCACAGCGCGACTCTCCCTCAGAGCCGCCCCTCCGACAGGGCGACGCTCCCTCAGAGCCGCCCCTCCCACAGGGCGACGTTCCCTCAGAGCCGCCCCTCACACAGGGCGACCTTCCCTCAGAGCCGCCCCTCCGACAGGGCGACGCTCCCTCAGATCAGCCCCTCCGACAGGGCGACGTTCCTTCAGAGCAGCCCCTCCCACAGGGCGACGTTCCCTCAGAGCCGCCCCTCCGACAGGGCGACGCTCCCTCAGAGCAGCCCCTCCCACAGGGCGACGTTCCCTCAGAGCCGCCCCTCCGACAGCGCGACGTTCCCTCAGAGCAGCCCCTCCGACAGGGCGACGCTCCCTCAGAGCAGCCCCTCCGACAGGGCGACGCTCCCTCAGAGCCGCCCCTCCGACAGGGCGACGCTCCCTCAGAGCCGCCCCTCCGACAGGGCGACGCTCCCTCAGAGCCGCCCCTCCGACAGGGCGACGTTCCCACAGAGCAGCCCCTCCCACAGGGCGACCTTCCCTCAGAGCCGCCCCTCCCACAGCGCGACGTTCCCTCAGAGCCGTCCCTCCCACACGGCGACGTTCCCTCAGAGCCGTCCCTCCCACAGCGCGACGCTCCCTCAGAGCCGCCCCTCCCACAGCGCGACTCTCCCTCAGAGCCGCCCCTCCGACAGGGCGACGCTCCCTCAGAGCCGCCCCTCCCACAGGGCGACGTTCCCTCAGAGCCGCCCCTCACACAGGGCGACCTTCCCTCAGAGCCGCCCCTCCCACAGGGCGACGTTCCCTCAGAGCCGCCCCTCCGACAGGGCGACGCTCCCTCAGAGCCGCCCCTCCCACAGGGCGACGTTCCCTCAGAGCCGCCCCTCACACAGGGCGACCTTCCCTCAGAGCCGCCCCTCCTACAGGGCGACGTTCCCTCAGAGCCGCCCCTCCCACAGCGCGACGTTCCCTCAGAGCCGTCCCTCCCACACGGCGACGTTCCCTCAGAGCCGTCCCTCCCACAGCGCGACGCTCCCTCAGAGCCGCCCCTCCCACAGCGCGACGCTCCCTCAGAGCCGCCCCTCCCACAGCGCGACGTTCCCTCAGGGCCGCCCCTCCCACAGCGCGACTCTCCCTCAGAGCCGCCCCTCCGACAGGGCGACGCTCCCTCAGAGCAGCCCCTCCCACAGGGCGACGTTCCCTCAGAGCCGCCCCTCCGACAGCGCGACGTTCCCTCAGAGCAGCCCCTCCGACAGGGCGACGCTCCCTCAGAGCAGCCCCTCCGACAGGGCGACGCTCCCTCAGAGCCGCCCCTCCGACAGGGCGACGCTCCCTCAGAGCCGCCCCTCCGACAGGGCGATGCTCCCTCAGAGCAGCCCCTCCGACAGCGCGACGTTCCCTCAGAGCCGCCCCTCCCACAGCGCGACGCTCCCTCAGAGCCGCCCCTCCGACAGGGCGACGCTCCCTCAGAGCCGCCCCTCCGACAGGGCGACGTTCCCTCAGAGCAGCCCCTCCTACAGGGCGACGTTCCCTCAGAGCCGCCCCTCCCACAGCGCGACGTTCCCTCAGAGCCGTCCCTCCCACACGGCGACGTTCCCTCAGAGCCGTCCCTCCCACAGCGCGACGCTCCCTTAGAGCCGCCCCTACCACAGCGCGACGCTCCCTCAGAGCCGCCCCTCCCACAGCGCGACGTTCCCTCAGGGCCGCCCCTCCCACAGCGCGACTCTCCCTCAGAGCCGCCCCTCCGACAGGGCGACGCTCCCTCAGAGCCGCCCCTCCCACAGGGCGACGTTCCCTCAGAGCCGCCCCTCACACAGGGCGACCTTCCCTCAGAGCCGCCCCTCCGACAGGGCGACGCTCCCTCAGATCAGCCCCTCCGACAGGGCGACGTTCCTTCAGAGCAGCCCCTCCCACAGGGCGACGTTCCCTCAGAGCCGCCCCTCCGACAGGGCGACGCTCCCTCAGAGCAGCCCCTCCCACAGGGCGACGTTCCCTCAGAGCCGCCCCTCCGACAGCGCGACGTTCCCTCAGAGCAGCCCCTCCGACAGGGCGACGCTCCCTCAGAGCAGCCCCTCCGACAGGGCGACGCTCCCTCAGAGCCGCCCCTCCGACAGGGCGACGCTCCCTCAGAGCCGCCCCTCCGACAGGGCGACGCTCCCTCAGAGCCGCCCCTCCGACAGGGCGACGTTCCCACAGAGCAGCCCCTCCCACAGGGCGACCTTCCCTCAGAGCCGCCCCTCCCACAGCGCGACGTTCCCTCAGAGCCGTCCCTCCCACACGGCGACGTTCCCTCAGAGCCGTCCCTCCCACAGCGCGACGCTCCCTCAGAGCCGCCCCTCCCACAGCGCGACTCTCCCTCAGAGCCGCCCCTCCGACAGGGCGACGCTCCCTCAGAGCCGCCCCTCCCACAGGGCGACGTTCCCTCAGAGCCGCCCCTCACACAGGGCGACCTTCCCTCAGAGCCGCCCCTCCGACAGGGCGACGCTCCCTCAGAGCCGCCCCTCCCACAGCGCGACTCTCCCTCAGAGCCGCCCCTCCGACAGGGCGACGCTCCCTCAGAGCCGCCCCTCCGACAGGGCGACGCTCCCTCAGATCAGCCCCTCCGACAGGGCGACGTTCCCTCAGAGCAGCCCCTCCCACAGGGCGACGTTCCCTCAGAGCCGCCCCTCCGACAGTGCGACGCTCCCTCAGAGCAGCCCCTCCCACAGGGCGACGTTCCCTCAGAGCCGCCCCTCCGACAGCGCGACGTTCCCTCAGAGCAGCCCCTCCGACAGGGCGACGCTCCCTCAGAGCAGCCCCTCCGACAGGGCGACGTTCCCTCAGAGCAGCCCCTCCCACAGGGCGACGTTCCCTCATAGCCACCCCTCCGACAGGGCGACGGTCCCTCAGAGCAGCACCTCCGACAGCGCGACGCTACCTCAGAGCCGCCCCTCCGACAGGGCGACGTTCCCTCAGAGCAGCCCCTCCGACAGCGCGACGCTCCCTCAGAGCCGCCCCTCCGACAGGGCGACGTTCCCTCAGGGCCGCCCCTCCGACAGCGCAACGTTCCATCAGAGCCGCCCCTCCCACAGCGCGACGTTCCCTCAGAGCAGCCCCTCCCACAGCGCGACGCTCCCTCAGGGCCCCCCTCCCACAGGGCGACGCTCCCTCAGAGCCACCCCTCCGACAGCGCGACGCTCCCTCAGGGCCGCCCCTCCCACAGGGCGACGCTCGCTCAGGGCCGCCCCTCCGACAGCGCGACGTTCCATCAGAGCCACCCCTCCCACAGCGCGACGTTCCCTCAGAGCAGCCCCTCCCACAGCGCGACGCTCCCTCAGGGCCCCCCTCCCACAGGGCGACGCTCCCTCAGAGCCACCCCACCGACAGCGCGACGCTCCCTCAGGGCCGCCCCTCCCACAGGGCGACGCTCGCTCAGGGCCGCCCCTCCGACAGCGCGACGTTCCATCAGAGCCGCCCCTCCCACAGCGCGACGTTCCCTCAGAGCAGCCCCTCCCACAGCGCGACGCTCCCTCAGGGCCCCCCTCCCACAGGGCGACGCTCCCTCAGAGCCACCCCTCCGACAGCGCGACGCTCCCTCAGGGCCGCCCCTCCGACAGGGCGACGCTCCCGCGCAGAGCAGCCCCTCCGACAGGGCGACGCTCCCTCAGATCAGCCCATCGACAGGGCGACGCTCCATCAGAGCCGCCCCTCCCACAGCGCGACGCTCCCTCAGAGCCGCCCCTCCGACAGCGCGACTCTCCCTCAGAGCCGCCCCTCCGACAGCGCGACGCTCCCTCAGAGCCGCCCCTCCCACAGGGCGACGCTCCCTCAGAGCAGCCCCTCCGACAGGGCGACGCTCCCTCAGAGCCGCCCCTCCGACAGGGCGACGCTCCCTCAGAGCCGCCCCTCCGACAGGGTGACGCTCCCTCAGAGCAGCCCCTCCCACAGGGCGACGTTCCCTCAGAGCCGCCCCTCCGACAGCGCGACGTTCCCTCAGAGCAGCCCCTCCAACAGGGCGACGCTCCCTCAGAGCCGCCCCTCCCACAGGGCGACGCTCCCTCAGAGCCGCCCTCCCACAGGGCGACGTTCCCTCAGAGCAGCCCCTCCGACAGGGCGACGCTCCCTCAGAGCCGCCCCTCCGACAGGGCGACGCTCCCTCAGAGCCGTCCCTCCTACAGGGCGACGCTCCCTCAGAGCAGCCCCTCCGACAGCGCGACGTTCCCTCAGAGCCGACCCTCCCCACAGCGTGACGCTCCCTCAGAGCCGAACCTCCCACAGGGAGACGCTCCCTCAGAGCCGCCCCTCCGACAGGGCGACGCTCCCTCAGAGCCGCCCCTCCGACAGGGCGACGTTCCCTCAGAGCAGCCCCTCCCACAGGGCGACGTTCCCTCAGAGCCGCCCCTCCCACAGCGCGACGTTCCCTCAGAGCCGTCCCTCCTACAGGGCGACGTTCCCTCAGAGCCGTCCCTCCCACAGCGCGACGTTCCCTCGGAGCCGTCCCTCCCACAGCGCGACGCTCCCTCGGAGCCGCCCCCTCCCACAGCGCGACGCTCCCCTCGGAGCCGCCCCTCCCACAGCGCGATGTTCCCTCAGGGCCGCCCCTCCCACAGCGCGACTCTCCCTCAGAGCCGCCCCTCCGACAGGGCGACGCTCCCTCAGAGCCGCCCCTCCCACAGGGCGACGTTCCCTCAGAGCCGCCCCTCACACAGGGCGACCTTCCCTCAGAGCCGCCCCTCCGACAGGGCGACGCTCCCTCAGAGCCGCCCCTCCGACAGGGCGACGCTCCCTCAGATAAGCCCCTCCGACAGGGCGACGTTCCCTCAGAGCAGCCCCTCCCACAGGGCGACGTTCCCTCAGAGCCGCCCCTCCGACAGGGCGACGCTCCCTCAGAGCAGCCCCTCCCACAGGGCGACGTTCCCGCAGAGCCGCCCCTCCGACAGCGCGACGTTCCCTCAGAGCAGCCCCTCCGACAGGGCGACGCTCCCTCAGAGCAGCCCCTCCGACAGGGCGACGCTCCCTCAGAGCCGCCCCTCCGACAGGGCGACGCTCCCTCAGAGCAGCCCCTCCGACAGCGCGACGCTCCCTCAGAGCCGCCCCTCCCACAGCGCGACGTTCCCTCGGAGCCGCCCCTCCCACAGCGCGACGCTCCCTCGGAGCCGCCCCTCCCACAGCGCGACGCTCCCTCGAGCCGCCCCTCCCACAGCGCGACGTTCCCTCAGGGCCGCCCCTCCCACAGCGCGACTCTCCCTCAGAGCCGCCCCTCCGACAGGGCGACGCTCCCTCAGAGCCGCCCCTCCCACAGGGCGACGTTCCCTCAGAGCCGCCCCTCACACAGGGCGACCTTCCCTCAGAGCCGCCCCTCCGACAGGGCGACGCTCCCTCAGAGCCGCCCCTCCGACAGGGCGACGTTCCCTCAGAGCAGCCCCTCCGACAGGGCGACGCTCCCTCAGAGCCGCCCCTCCGACAGGGCGACGCTCCCTCAGAGCCGCCCCTCCGACAGGGCGACGCTCCCTCAGAGCAGCCCCTCCGACAGCGCGACGTTCCCTCAGAGCCGACCCTCCCACAGCGCGACGCTACCCTCAGAGCCGACCCTCCCACAGGGAGACGTTCCCTCAGAGCCGCCCCTCACACAGGGCGACCTTCCCTCAGAGCCGCCCCTCCGACAGGGCGACGCTCCCTCAGAGCCGCCCCTCCGACAGGGCGACGCACCCTCAGAGCCGCCCCTCCGACAGGGCGACGTTCCCTCAGAGCAGCCCCTGCCACAGGGCGACGTTCCCTCAGAGCCGCCCCTCCCACAGCGCGACGTTCCCCTCAGAGCCGTCCCTCCCACACGGCGACGTTCCCTCAGAGCCGTCCCTCCTACAGGCGACGTTCCCTCGGAGCCGTCCCTCCCACAGCGCGACGCTCCCTCGGAGCCGCCCCTCCCACAGCGCGACGCTCCCTCGGAGCCGCCCCTCCCACAGGGCGACGTTCCCTCAGAGCCGCCCCTCACACAGGGCGACCTTCCCTCAGAGCCGCCCCTCCGACAGGGCGACGCTCCCTCAGAGCCGCCCCTCCGACAGGGCGACGCTCCCTCAGATCAGCCCCTCCGACAGGGCGACGTTCCCTCAGAGCAGCCCCTCCCACAGGGCGACGCTCCCTCAGAGCCGCCCCTCCGACAGGGCGACGCTCCCTCAGAGCCGCCCCTCCGACAGGGCGACACTCCCTCAGAGCCGCCCCTCCGACAGGGTGACGTTCCCTCAGAGCAGCCCCTCCCACAGGGCGACGCTCCCTCAGAGCCGCCCCTCTGACAGGGCGACGTTCCCTCAGAGCCGCCCCGCCCACAGAGCGACGCTCCCTCAGAGCCGCCCCTCCCACAGCGCGACGTTCCCTCAGGGCCGCCCCTCCCTCAAGCCACCCCTCAGTCAGGGCGACGCTCCCTCAGAGCCGCCCCTCCCACAGGGCGACGTTCCCTCAGAGCCGCCCCTCCCTCAGCGCGACGCTCCATCAGGGCCGCCCCTCCCACAGGGCGACGTTCCCTCAGGGCCGCCCCTCCGACAGCGCGACGTTCCATCAGAGCCGCCCCTCCCACAGCGCGACGTTCCCTCAGAGCAGCCCCTCCCACAGCGCGACGCTCCCTCAGGGCCCCCCTCCCACAGGGCGACGCTCCCTCAGAGCCTCCACTCCGACAGCGCGACGCTCCCTCAGGGCCGCCCCTCCCACAGGGCGACGCTCGCTCAGGGCCGCCCCTCCGACAGCGCGACGTTCCATCAGAGCCGCCCCTCCCACAGCGCGACGTTCCCTCAGAGCAGCCCCTCCCACAGCGCGACGCTCCCTCAGGGCCCCCCTCCCACAGGTCGACGCTCCCTCAGAGCCACCCCCTCCGACAGCGCGACGCTCCCTCAGGGCCGCCCCTCCCACAGGGCGACGCCCGCTCAGAGCAGCCCTTCCGACAGGGCGACGCTCCCGCAGAGCAGCCCCCTCCGACAGGGCGACACTCCCTCAGATCAGCCCCTCCGACAGGGCGACGCTCCATCAGAGCCGCCCCTCGCACAGCGCGACGCTCCCTCAGAGCCGCCCCTCCGACAGCGCGACGCTCCCTCAGAGCCGCCCCTCCCACAGGGCGACGCTCCCTCAGAGCAGCCCCTCCGACAGGGCGACGCTCCCTCAGAGCCGCCCCTCCGACAGGGCGACGCTCCCTCAGAGCCGCCCCTCCGACAGGGGGACGCTCCCTCAGAGCAGCCCCTCCGACAGCGCGACCTTCCCTCAGAGCCGCCCCTCCGACAGGGCGACGTTCCCTCAGAGCAGCCCCTCCCACAGGGCGACGTTCCCTCAGAGCAGCCCCTCCCACAGGGCGACGTTCCCTCATAGCCACCCCTCCGACAGGGCGACGGTCCCTCAGAGCAGCACCTCCGACAGCGCGACGCTCCCTCAGAGCCGCCCCTCCGACAGGGCGACGTTCCCTCAGGGCCGCCCCTCCGACAGCGCAACGTTCCATCAGAGCCGCCCCTCCCACAGCGCGACGTTCCCTCAGAGCAGCCCCTCCCACAGCGCGACGCTCCCTCAGGGCCCCCCTCCCACAGGGCGACGCTCCCTGAGAGCCACCCCTCCGACAGCGCGACGCTCCCTCAGGGCCGCCCCTCCCACAGGGCGACGCTCGCTCAGGGCCGCCCCTCCGACAGCGCGACGTTCCATCAGAGCCGCCCCTCCCACAGCGCGACGTTCCCTCAGAGCAGCCCCTCCCCCAGCGCGACGCTCCCTCAGGGCCCCCCTCCCACAGGGCGACGCTCCCTCAGAGCCACCCCTCCGACAGCGCGACGCTCCCTCAGGGCCGCCCCTCCCACAGGGCGACGCTCGCTCAGAGCAGCCCCTCCGACAGGGCGACGCTCCCGCAGAGCAGCCCCTCCGACAGGGCGACACTCCCTCAGATCAGCCCCTCCGACAGGGCGACGCTCCATCAGAGCCGCCCCCTCCCACAGCGCGACGCTCCCTCAGAGCCGCCCCTCCGACAGCGCGACGCTCCCTCAGAGCAGCCCCTCCGACAGGGCGACGCTCCCTCAGAGCCGCCCCTCCGAAAGGGCGACGCTCCCTCAGAGCCGCCCCTCCGACAGGGTGACGCTCCCTCAGAGCAGCCCCTCCGACAGCGCGACGTTCCCTCAGAGCCGCCCCTCCCACAGCGCGACGTTCCCTCAGGGCCGACCCTCCCACAGGGCGACGCTCCCTCAGAGCCGCCCCTCCGACAGGGCGACGTTCCCTCAGAGCAGCCCCTCCCACAGGGCGACGTTCCCTCAGAGCAGCCCCTCCCACAGGGCGACGTTCCCTCATAGCCACCCCTCCGACAGGGCGACGGTCCCTCAGAGCAGCACCTCCGACAGCGCGACGCTCCCTCAGAGCCGCCCCTCCGACAGGGCGACGTTCCCTCAGAGCCGCCCCTCCGACAGGGCGACGTTCCCTCAGAGCCGCCCTCCCACAGCGTGACTCTCCTCAGAGCCGCCCCTCCGACAGGGCGACGCTCCCTCAGAGCCGCCCCTCCGACAGGGCGACGCTCCCTCAGAGCAGCCCCTCCCACAGGGCGACGCTCCCTCAGAGCCGCCCCTTCCACAGCGCGACGCTCCCTCAGAGCCGCCCCTCCCACAGCGCGACGCTCCCTCAGAGCAGCCCCTCCCACAGGGCGACGTTCCCTCAGAGCCGCCCCTCCGACAGGGCGACGCTCCCTCAGAGCCGCCCCTCCCACAGCGCGACGTTCCCTCAGAGCAGCCCCTCCCACAGGGCGACGCTCCCTCAGAGCCGCCCCTCCCACAGCGCGACGCTCCCTCAGAGCAGCCCCTCCCACAGGGCGACGTTCCCTCAGAGCCGCCCCTCCGACAGGGCGACGCTCCCTCAGAGCCGCCCCTCCCACAGCGCGACGTTCCCTCAGAGCAGCCCCTCCCACAGCGCGACGTTCCCTCAGAGCCGCCCCTCCCACAGCGCGACGTTCCCTCAGAGCAGCCCCTCCGACAAGGCGACGCTCCCTCAGAGCCGCCCCTTCGACAGGGCGACGCTCCTCAGAGCCGCCCCTTCGACAGGGCGACGCTCCCTCAGAGCCGCCACTCCGACAGGGCGACGCTCCCTCAGAGCAGCCCCTCCCACAGGGCGACGCTCCCTCAGAGCCGCCCCTCCGACAGGGCGACGCTCCCTCAGAGCAGCCCCACCGACAGGGCGACGCTCCCTCAGAGCCGCCCCTCCGACAGGGCGACGCTCCCTCAGAGCCGCCCCTCCCACAGGGCGACGCTCTCTCAGAGCCGCCCCTCCGACAGGGCGACGCTCCCTCAGAGCCGCTCCTCCGACAGGGCGACGCTCCCTCAGAGCCGCCCCTCCCACAGGGCGACGCTCCCTCAGAGCAGCCCCTCCGACAGCGCGACGTTCCCTCAGAGCCGCCCCTCCCACAGCGCGATGTTCCCTCAGGGCCGCCCCTCCCACAGCGCGACGCTCCCTCAGAGCCGCCCCTCCGACAGCGCGACGCTCCCTCAGAGCCGCCCCTCCCACAGGGCGACGCTCCCTCAGAGCAGCCCCTCCGACAGGGCGACGCTCCCTCAGAGCCGCCCCTCCGACAGGGCGACGCTCCCTCAGAGCCGCCCCTCCGACAGGGTGACGCTCCCTCAGAGCAGCCCCTCCGACAGCGCGACGTTCTCTCAGAGCCGCCCCTCCCACAGCGCGACGCTCCCTCAGAGCCGACCCTCCCACAGGGCGACGCTCCCTCAGAGCCGCCCCTCCCACAGGGCGACGTTCCCTCAGGGCAGCCCCTCCCACAGCGCGACGCTCCCTCAGGGCCCCCCTCCCACAGGGCGACGCTCCCTCAGAGCCACCCCTCCGACAGCGCGACGCTCCCCTCAGGGCCGCCCCTCCCACAGGGCGACGCTCGCTCAGAGCAGCCCGTCCGACAGGGTGACGCTCCCGCAGAGCAGCCCCTCCGACAGGGCGACACTCCCTCAGATCAGCCCCTCCGACAGGGCGACGCTCCATCAGAGCCGCCCCTCCCACAGCGCGACGCTCCCTCAGAGCCGCCCCTCCGACAGCGCGACGTTCCCTCAGAGCAGCCCCTCCAACAGGGCGACGCTCCCTCAGAGCCGCCCCTCCCACAGGGCGACGCTCCCTCAGAGCCGCCCCTCCCACAGGGCGACGTTCCCTCAGAGCAGCCCCTCCGACAGGGCGACGCTCCCTCAGAGCAGCCCCTCCGACAGGGCGGACGCTCCCTCAGAGCCGTCCCTCCTACAGGGCGACGCTCCCTCAGAGCAGCCCCTCCGACAGCGCGACGTTCCCTCAGAGCCGACCCTCCCACAGCGTGACGCTCCCTCAGAGCCGAACCTCCCACAGGGAGACGCTCCCTCAGAGCCGCCCCTCCGACAGGGCGACGCTCCCTCAGAGCCGCCTCTCCGACAGGGCGACGTTCCCTCAGAGCAGCCCCTCCCACAGGGCGACGTTCCCTCAGAGCCGCCCCTCCCACAGCGCGACGTTCCCTCAGAGCCGCCCCTCCCACACGGCGACGTTCCCTCGGAGCCGTCCCTCCTACAGGGCGACGTTCCCTCGGAGCCGTCCCTCCCACAGCGCGACGCTCCCTCGGAGTCGCCCCTCCCACAGCGCGACGCTCCCTCGGAGCCGCCCCTCCCACAGCGCGACGCTCCCTCGGAGCCGCCCCTCCCACAGCGCGACGTTCCCTCAGGGCCGCCCCTCCCACAGCGCGACGCTCCCTCAGAGCCGCCCCTCCGACAGCGCGACGTTCCCTCAGAGCAGCCCCTCCGACAGGGCGACGCTCCCTCAGAGCAGCCCCTCCGACAGGGCGACGCTCCCTCAGAGCAGCCCCTCCGACAGGGCGACGCTCCCTCAGAGCCGCCCCTCCGACAGGGCGACGCTCCCTCGGAGCAGCCCCTCCGACAGCGCGACGTTCCCTCGGAGCAGCCCCTCCGACAGCGCGACGTTCCCTCGGAGCCGCCCCTCCCACAGCGCGACGCTCCCTCGGAGCCGCCCCTCCCACAGCGCGACGCTCCCTCAGAGCCGCCCCTCCCACAGCGCGACGCTCCCTCAGAGCAGCCCCTCCCACAGGGCGACGTTCCCTCAGAGCCGCCCCTCCGACAGGGCGACGCTCCCTCAGAGCCGCCCCTCCCACAGCGCGACGTTCCCTCAGAGCAGCCCCTCCCACAGGGCGACGCTCCCTCAGAGCCGCCCCTCCCACAGCGCGACGCTCCCTCAGAGCAGCCCCTCCCACAGGGCGACGTTCCCTCAGAGCCGCCCCTCCGACAGGGCGACGCTCCCTCAGAGCCGCCCCTCCACAGCGCGACGTTCCCTCAGAGCAGCCCCTCCCACAGCGCGACGTTCCCTCAGAGCCGCCCCTCCCACAGCGCGACGTTCCCTCAGAGCAGCCCCTCCGACAAGGCGACGCTCCCTCAGAGCCGCCCCTTCGACAGGGCGACGCTCCCTCAGAGCCGCCCCTTCGACAGGGCGACGCTCCCTCAGAGCCGCCACTCCGACAGGGCGACGCTCCCTCAGAGCAGCCCCTCCCACAGGGCGACGCTCCCTCAGAGCCGCCCCTCCGACAGGGCGACGCTCCCTCAGAGCAGCCCCACCGACAGGGCGACGCTCCCTCAGAGCCGCCCCTCCGACAGGGCGACGCTCCCTCAGAGCCGCCCCTCCCACAGGGCGACGCTCTCTCAGAGCCGCCCTCCGACAGGGCGACGCTCCCTCAGAGCCGCTCCTCCGACAGGGCGACGCTCCCTCAGAGCCGCCCCTCCCACAGGGCGACGCTCCCTCAGAGCAGCCCCTCCGACAGCGCGACGTTCCCTC